>NC_057798.1:716858793-717045563 GCF_018294505.1 Triticum aestivum | reverse complement strand
GGTTGGGGGGGCTCGCCGGAGTTAAGGAAGAACCACCCACAGCAGGGACGGGGGCTCGCCGGAGAGGTACCCCACTATTTATCTTAGGGTTCAGGGTGGGGGCGGGGGGCCTGGAGGGCTGGCCGGGGTGGCGGTGGCGAGTTGTTTCGGGGCGGCGAGGCGGCGCTGGGGCCGGCGGTTCGGCCGGTGGTGGCTGGCGGCTCAGGGGGGGGGTGCAGGTTGAAGATGAACTGCTGGCCCTCCCTAAACTACATGTCAAGTGCCTCTCTGCTACCATTGCGTTCAGTTTCGACAGTAGCATTCAGATTCCACAGTAAATTTCAGTTTTGATAGTTAAGTTCAGAGTCAACAGTTTTTACCTCATCTGTTGTAGTCAGGTGGTTTTTGGTGATGTTAATTTTGCATCCATTTTACATCATCTATTGGAGATGCTATTAGAATCCCACTTGAGATTGACGATGTCGGTCTTGTGCTGCTTCAGCCTTGACGTCTTACAGCTCACCAGAGCTGTTCCAACGACAGAACGATCCATCACAACAGAGTAGTGCCCTGGGCGCCGTCTACAGATTCCTCAGATCTTCCTCCACACCTTGGACAGCCACCTCTGCCTCAACTGCTTCAGTGACCAACCCAATGATGTTGAGGTCGACACAGCTACGGCAAAGAGGTTGTACACTTGTTGCATCTCTTATTACTATACATTCATGTCGATCCATTAGGGCTATTTTGGTTCAACGGAAAAACATAGCAATAGGGAATTTTTCAATGGCACTCTACTATTCAATTATTCATGCATTTTGTTGAAAGGAATGAAGCAAAACATCCACCTGGACCTACTTTTCAAAATCCTATGCATGAAAACAGGACCAAGTGCATTAGTGCCAGAATAACATTCTAACTATACACGCTTTCATATGGTTTCTCTTTATTTTGGCCATGTTTCTTTGCATTCCTCTGCTCTTCCAATTCCTGTAAACCAAACACCCAAGTTGACAGAAAACCTGTGTTTACAAATGCTCTGTTTATCATGTGCATTTTCCTATCCTATTCCGATGTTTCTCCTGTCCATACGTTTTAAGAATCATGCAAGCCCAATGAGCCCTTACAGAATTACTTCAGTTACAGGTACGTGTCGAAGGGAACTTTGTGTGGTTTGTCCTTCTCCTGCCGCGACGTCGTCCACCTCACCTGAGCTGCTCCATCGATAGAAGCATCCATCAAACCAGACATCACGACTCCTGACCGTCTTTCGCCGCCTCAGATGTCCTTCCCTGCCGCCGGCACCCACCCCAACGGCATCACCATCATCGACTCAGCAGATGAACCTGAGGAGTAAACGGGTCCACAAGAGAGGTCGCACTCTTTTGTTTCTGCTTATGTTATGCATTGCTTAAACTTACCTGCTACTTTATCATCCTGTTCAGCTCTTGGACTCCCAACTCAGGTCCAAATTAATGTTCAAACTTGAGTTCTAAATTAGTTGTGGGGCACATATCGAGGCAGCAATGAATAGTATGTCTGTCTAATATCTGGTTCACCTAGGGTATGCCTATGTTGTTCATCTTGGGTGGTAAACAAATATAAAGCAATCATCATCTGTCTTTTTATTAATTTAAAGCAATCATCAGCCTGCTATCATTATTTTTGGATCCATCCACTGGTTGTTACCATCACTCTAAATTTCTGCATGCTCTCCTTACATAATCTCACCATATTTTTTCGTATGCATGTCAGATATTGTACACAGTCATGCTGAACATGTAGAGAAAAAGAGAAGAGTTTTGTGTGGCAATACAATGTCATGCAGACATCACTCCATGGTGGGTTCAATGGCAAACCCTCCCCACCCCTCTCCAGATTGTAATCCAGAGGAAGATATCTGTTCTGAGGCAGATTCAGACGCCGCTGACCACTCCTATTTACCCCCCAAGGTGTTTGCTCTGCCTTGGCATGATGATGTTAGTCATATCATGCATATGTTGCCTTGCAGTGCCTACTTTTGACATCATATATGTCATCTGCTTAGTTTAGACATGTTCTGTAATGCCACCTGTTTAGTTTCTATATCATATATGGGAATTATGCAGTCTCATGTCTTTTAGCCAGCCATAATATATGTGAAATGTGCAACGCCATCCTGTTTAACCAGGCATCATATATTTGAATGATATCTTGCCCATCCTTTTCTTCATTACATTTCCATTTGTCGAAGCAGATCGAAAAATCAGCCATTTGGGTGGAGATGGAAAAATCTGGAGTGAAAACAAGGCCTTCAGAGCAGACAGTGCTACCTGTCGAAGCAGATCTCTTGTTGGGTCCCGATAGCTCCTCAGAGATGGATTCAGAGATAGATGACCAGTCATATTCCCCTACTGAGGTGTATGCTCTAACTTGGCACGGTTATACTGCTCATATCATGCATACGGTGTCTTGCATTGCATAGTTTAGACATCATATACACAATATTCAACAACATGTTCTTAGTTCAGACATCATATCGAATGCCCTCTGTTTAGCATATAAATCACATATGTGAATTAAATGATGCGATCCTGATTACTTAGATAACATGTAGGTGAATTATGTCATGCAATCCTGTTTATTTATTCATCATATCTTTGAGTTATGTTATGCTATGCTATCCAGTTTAGATAGACATCATATATGTGAAATTATGTCATGCTATCCGTTTTAGTTAAACAATATACATGTCAACTATTTCATGCCCTCTTTTTTCCACACTATCTATTGCATCTGTCTCTCATACAATGTCTGTACATTCAACTATGTTTCCTGTTTATCAGTCATTTGCATTGGAGCGGGTGATGCCAGTATCTAGCGGAATAAAAACACGGTCTTCAAATAAAACAGTGCTACCTCTTGGTGGAGATAGCACCCCGGTTGTACATGCACAAGAACCAGCCCTACCACTCATAACCCAAACTCTCACAAATTGTACCCCTACTGCGATGGACAGAGAACCAGCTTCACCCAATCTAACCCCAACCCCAGCCGATAGTAACCCAGTTCCTGTTAACACAGCACCATCTCCACCACAGAGCTCCCAAACAAGAGCAGTTAGTAAGGCAACTCCAGTGCCCAAAGGGCCAGTACTATCACGGCGAACCCCAACTCCACCAGTTAGTACGCCTATTCCTGTGGAGGAAGCACAACCAGCCAGTCGTACTTTAGCATCTATCGCATTTGATGTTGTTAAATTGTATATGCGTATATTCCCATCTTGGAAATATTATACTGAAGATGAAGGAAAATGCCAGTTGCAGGTGTTTGTCCAGGAGTTATCTATAAGTAATGTTATTCCTGGCAATTACTTTGCTTCGTCCCATACATCCTACCTCCATGATGGTTATAATACAGCAAATTTTCCCATTTTTCTCTATAGAGAAGGACCAATTTGGAAACTCAGGATGAGGTAACCTGTGCTAATATCTCTGCTATCTTCAAGAATGCTTGGTGGCAGTATCGGAATTACCTGAAGAAAACGTACTTCACCGGCAAAGAAACTCATCAAATTCCCTTACATTCTCCTGAGACACATTTACTGGACGATGACTGGGAACGCCTTGTTTTGTACTGGTCCCGAACCAAGAATGTGGTAAGGTCTATGAGCTCATTTTCTATTTTTAAGTATTATATTCTTGCGTCTTACTGTACTCTGTTCATGTAGAACAAGTGCCTAAACCTGAAGAACAACTATTCTAATTTAAGATTCCATTGCTATCATACTTCAAAAAAGCGCTAGGCGTTAATTGTGCGTTTTGCCACCGCCTTGCACTTTACTGACCAAAGCGCATGCTTATGCGCAGTTATGCACAGATTAAGCGTAGTTATGCGCAATGCATTTTGCCAACGCCTAGAGCCTAGGTGCACTTAAGCGCTCTCTTAGGCGCGCCTTTTTTTAACTATGATTGCTTTGCTCTTGTATCACTGTATTTACTGATACAAACTTATTTTTAAATTGAAGGATCCAATCGAAACTCCAATGGCACAGCAGGTATGTTCACGCATGTTTCTTTAATAGGTTTGCTCTTATCAATAGCTCTTTTGATTTCAATTTCAATTGTGTATACAGTTGACTTTCATATCATGCACATTACTAGCATCACAACAGAGCCAATAGTGTTGTTGTACATGTAGACCCGTGGTACCCATCTGAAATCTTGTTGTGCCGTGTAGTTTCCCACGCTTTGTATTCTTTCACTGCTGCTTTGTCTTGAACTGATATGATTTGAACCGTGTCTCTATTTTGATTACTAGTACTTGGCAATAGAAGACTTGGTAGTTTAATCATGTCCACCTTACTAATGAACTGGTTCACCGAAATGAGTTTCATATACTAGTACATGCTAAACTTGTTATGTGTCTGCTTGTTTCTTCTTTTAGAATGCTGACTGAATATTGGGGAAGAGTGCCTTATGAAGCAATGGTAAACGAAGTAATGCAGATAAGGTTCAGGATAGTGACACATCCTTGTTGATCTCCAACAAAGCTGATAAAACAGCTAAGGAAGACTATCTTGAAGACAGCGAGACAACCCCAAAGTCCTGTCTTGGTTTAGTGTTCGAGTTACTGGCCACTACCGCTTGCACAAGCTATTCAAACTCACTGTCTGAATCAGTTCGGTTTCTTGAGTCTCAACTACAAGCTGAAAGACGTCGATCAGCTGTGCTGCGACAAGAAGCGGAAGGACTGCGGAAGTCCCTGGAGCATTGATATGCATACTTTCTGGTGCAACAGCAAGCATTGGAGGATTTTAGTGCCAAACAGGACAAAGCTAATCAGCTTGCTAAGCTTATTGCCAGCATGGTGGATACCCAGGATAATGTTTCTTGAGCTCTTCTGAAGTTGTTTCAGTTATGCTCTTGTTTTGCTGCCCTGTTTATTTGCACTGGTGGCCAATTTTGACAGCCAGTGTATGTAATATGCTGCTTTATTCCCTATATTTGCACTGGTGGCGAACTTTCATGCCCAGTGGATGTAATATGTGTAATAGCGGTAATAGGCTAGCCTTAATTTCTTGCTTATTTATTTCCCTATTGTCTTGTTTAGTTGTTTGCTTGTAGTCACTGCAGTTCTTTTTTTGTGTTTTTCTAGTGGCCACAATAGCCTATTTTTGGTAAATAGGCCAAAATAATCATGGCAACACAAGGAATGATGGGCCTCATGCAGGCCGTAGGACCATTGGCCTTCTATACGGGTCGTAGGATCCATCGGCCTTCTTCTATACGGGCCTTAGGGACCAATGGGCCTTCTATGGGCCGTAGGGTCCATGGGACTTTTACGGGCCGTAGGATCCATGTTCCTTCTACGGGGTGTATCATCATTTCGCCAATCATGGGCCGTACTATTCGTGGACCATAACGGGCCATTAATAGGTCGTATTTGATAACTCTATGAAAACAGCCCAACGGGTTTTTTTTGACATGAAAACGGCCCAACGTATTAACGGTCCGCAAACGGGCCGACTGTAACGACGGGCTGAATTTGGCCCACAAGCAGAAAATGACAGTAACGGGCCGTATGTAACCGAATGCTGCAAGTGAGCCCAAGAATCAATGGGCCCTGAGAAGGCCGAAAGATAACTTGGGCTGGAAACGGCCCAATGCAATAACGGGCCGTTAATGGGTATAAAGTGATACACTGTTCATTACGAGCCAGTTTCACCACGGGCCGTTAATGGGCCAAGAGTTACAAAGGTCCTCATATGGACCGAAAGAAGTCATGGGCCACAAATGGGCCGGAAGTTAAAACGGGCTGAATCATATTGGACGGCCCAGATGACGCTACTGGGCCTAATTCTGATAGGGCGTAACAGGCTCTGGGTTAGCGGGCTGTAAATGGGCTATATGCGAATAGGTCGTTAATAGGCTTTCCGTGGGCCGGCCCGCCACCTTTTGACCAAGTCAAATGGGCTGGCCTTTTCATAGGAATGGGCCTCTGTTGGGCTGTGCCACGTGTCGCCGTATCATAGGAGCCTTCGGTCCAGTGAGCGGATGACATCTGTCCCAACGGTGAGCCGACACGTGTTTCCTCCAGCCAATGATGATTTTACACGTGGAAAATCCCCATTGGCCGGGGCTGTTAATGGGTTATCGGATCCAAAACCCGACACGATAGCTTAACGGCATTCCATTACGGTGGATGCCACGTGTCGGTCACCCTTGACGAAAGCACTTCTGTGACGCGCGATTTATCGTCATGGAAGTGGACACTTCCGTGATGATAATTTTGGTAATGTCATGGAACACTTCTACGACAGCACATGTTTGACTATCTTGATTCTGTCATAAATTTGTCATGGATGTACATGCATGACAAAAAACGCGACCTACTGTGACAAACACGTATCATCACGGAAGTGTATTTTTTTGTAGTGTATGATACATCTTATACCATGGATTAGAGGATTTTACAACTGCTTGCAAACTTCCACAGTGGGGCAATACTAATGATCCCCACAAATCTGAATTTAGAGACGTTCTTGATAGTATTACTGTGGGAGAATCTAGGGATATAACACAAGCTACCATAGGGAGCATTCATTTTCCTGCTATACATTATTTTGCTCTCTTCATTGGTAGATGCATTAACGGTAAAGATGAAGCATGTCATATGTGTGTGCCTGATCTTTGTGTCCTCAAGAGTGATGTGTTAGGTTATAAAGATTATAATTTGGGGGCAATAGTTGCACGTAGGTTGCATAAAAATGGTAGAGCTAGAGATTTATTTGGAGGAATTTATGCGACCCATGTGGCAAATTATCTTGGTATATCCCCACGAGAGGGGGATATG
This sequence comes from Triticum aestivum, assembly GCF_018294505.1. Lineage (NCBI taxonomy): Eukaryota > Viridiplantae > Streptophyta > Magnoliopsida > Poales > Poaceae > Triticum > Triticum aestivum. Next base: position 717,038,750 of record NC_057798.1, on the reverse strand, counting down.
ATGTTACCTCCTGCTTATTTAGATTGTGACGCTATGGTCCAACATCATTTTCTTAAGAGGAATGAACAATTCCTCCAGTATCGACTAATCTTTGACAGACATAGCGATGTCCATGTTACTCTTCCTACTCCTTTCCTTTTTGATTACTAGGCAAAAGGAAGACATGTTGTTACCAGGGAGGAAGCAGCTGAACATGAGGGGAGAGCGGAGGCAGCTCGCCAACATGCCGCAGCTCAGGAGGCATTTGCTGTTGCATCTCAGTACGACCCCAGTTACAACTAGAGATATTAGCCAGGCTACCCATGGCCATAGACCAACTTAGGCCAAAAGCCTAAGCTCAGGGGAGTACGTATTTCTCACCGACTTTACATTCATGTTCACACACTATTCTAGTCGTCGGTGCTCATACTCTTTCATTGTATTATCCATGCTAGTTTAATTTTCTTTTTCTAGTTTTCTTCTTGTGTGTTTGATAAACCTTAAGAAAAACCAAACAAATTAGTTAGTTTAATTTCCATGCTTATAGTAGAAATTAAAATGAAAACCCAAAAAGATTTCTCGTTCTTCTTTTACTTGTTGGGAGCTTTCCCGTGTAAATAGTTTTATTTTTCTTTTCTTTCCTTTGGGGGTTGAGAGTAGAAGACCATATTGAAAATGTTTAGTGGTTCTCATATACATGATTGTTTATTTAACTTAGAGACCATATTACTTTGTCTTCTCTCTTGAGTTGAATGCTTGCAGATTCCAGCTTAGTCCAATGCACGTGCACTCTTATTATTATACACATCGTTCGGTCGTCCAAGTGAAAGGCAATAATGACGATATATGATGGACTGATTGAGATGAGAAAAGCTGGTATGAACTCAGCCTCTCTTGTTTTTGTAAATATGATGAGTTCATCGTTCCTGATTCAGCTTATTATGAAGTACACATATTTGCAATGACATTTAGAGATTATAGTTGCTTGTGCCATGCTTGATTAGCTATGAGTTATAATGGTTTACCTTGCGTGCGAACATGCTATTGAAATGATTATGATGTGGTATAATCGGATGGTATCCTCCTTTGAATGAATTGAGTGACTCGACTTGGCACATGTTCACACATGTAGTTGAAACAAATCAACATAGCCTTCATGATATTTATGTTCATGGTGGATTATATCCTACTCATGCTTGTACTCGGTGTGAATTAATTTTAATGCATGTTCATAACTGTTGTCGCTCTCTCAGTTGGTCGCTTCCCAGTCTTTTGCTAGCCTTCACCTATACTAAGCGGGAATACTACTTGTGCATCCAAACTCCTTAAACCCCAAAGTTATTCCAATGAGTCCACCATACCTTCCTATATGCGGTATCTACCTGCCGTTCCAAGTAAATTTGTATGTGCCAAACTCCAAACCTTCAAATGAAATTCTGTTTTGTATGCTCGAGCAGCTCATGTTTCAGCTAGGGCTGCCTATATCTTCCATGCTAGGTGGATTATTATCAAGAGGAGTGGACTCCGCTCCTCATTCACGAGAAAGGGCCGGTAACCGGGATGCCCAGTCCCATGATCCAAAAAGATCAAAGCCAATCAATATAATTAAACAAAACTCCCCCAGGGCTGTTGTTAGTTGGAGGCACTCGTTGTTTCGAGCAAGCCATGGATTGATGCTTGTTGGTGGCAGGGGAGTATAAGCTTTTACCATTCTGTTTGGGAACTGCCTATAATGCATGTAGTATGGAAGATACAACCATCTCATAGTTGTTGCGTTGACAGTGAAAGTATGCCTCTCAAAATGTTATTCAATCTCTATTTTAAAATCGACCTCTGGCACCTCTACAAATCCCTACTTCCCTTTGTGAAGGGCTTATCTGTTTACTTTTATGTTGAGTCATCACCTTCTTATTAAAAAGCACCCGCTGGAGAGCACACTGTTATTTGCATGTATTACTATTGGTTTATATTGGGTATGACTTGACTGGATCTCTTTTACCATGAATTACAATGTTTAGTCAGTCCTTGATCTTTAAAGGTGCTCTGCATTTATGTTTTGCGGTCTCAGAAAGGGCTAGCGAGATACCATTTTGTTATATCATGTTATGATTGTTTTGAGAAAGTGTTGTCATCCGAGGTTTATTATTATGGCCCGCTAGCTGATCACGCCATTGATATGAGTAATTGTGAGACCGAGGTGTTATTGTGAGTATGGTTAGTTCATAATATTTGCTGAAACTTGAATGCTGGCTTTACATATTTACAACAAGAGCAAACAGAGTTTGTAAAAGTTTTTCTTTATCACTTTCAGTTTATCAACTGAATTGCTTGAGGACAAGCAAAGGTTTAAGCTTGGGGGAGTTGATACGTCTCCAATGTATCTACTTTTCCAAACACTTTTTCCCTTGTTTTGGAGCCTAACTTGCATGATTCGAATGAAACTAACCCGAACTGACGCTGTTTTCAGCAGAACTACCATGATGTTGTTTTATGTGTAGAAAACAAAAGTTCTCGGAATGACCTGAAAATCCTCGGAGATAAGTTTCAGAATATATAAAAAATACTGGCAAAAGATGAAGACCAGGGGCCCACACCCTATCCACGAGGGTGGGGACGCGCCCACCCCTGGGCACGCCCCCATGTCTCGTGGGCCCCCTGCAGCTCTGCCGACCTCAACTCCAACTCCATATATTTCGTCTCACGGAGAAAAAAATCAGAGAGGAAGTTTCATCGCGTTTTACGATACGGAGCCGCCGCCAAGCCCTAAAACCTCTCGGGAGGGCTGATCTGGAGTCCATTCGGGGCTCCGGAGAGGGGGATTCGTCGTCATCGTCGTCATCATCAACCATCCTCCATCACCAATTTCATGATGCTCACCGCCGTGCGTGAGTAATTCCATCGTAGGCTTGCTATACAGTGATGGGTTGGATGAGATCTATCATGTAATCAAGTTAGTTTTGTTAGGGTTTGATCCCTAGTATCCACTATGTTCTGAGATTGATGTTGCTATGACTTTGCTATGCTTAATGCTTGTCACTAGGGCCCAAGTGCCATGATTTCAGATCTAAACCTATTATGTTTTCATCAATATATGTGTGTTCTTGATCCTATCTTGCAAGTCTATAGTCACCTATTATGTGTTATGATCCGACAACCCCAAAGTGACAATAATCAGGATACTTCTCGGTGATGACCGTAGTTTGAGGAGTTCATGTATTCACTATGTGTTAATGCTTTGGTCCGGTTCTCTATTAAAAGGAGGCCTTAATATCACTTAGTTTCCGTTAGGACCCCGCTGCCACGGGAGGGTAGGACAAATGTCATGCAAATTCTTTTCCATAAGCACGTATGACTATATTCGAAATACATGCCAACATTACATTGATGAATTGGAGCTAGTTCTGTGTCACCCTATGTTATAGCTATTACATGAGGAATCGCATCCGACATAATTATCCATCATTGATCCAATGCCTACGAGCTTTTCATATATTGTGCTTCGCTTATTTACTTTTCCGTTGCTATTGTTACAATCGCTACAAAACCCAAAAATATTACTTTTTGCTATCGTTGCCATTACTATCATACTACTTTGCTACTAAATACTTTGCTGCAGATACTAAGTTATCCAGGTGTGGTTGAATTGACAACTCAACTGCTAATACTTAAGAATATTCTTTGGTTCCCCTTGTGTCGAATCAATAAACTTGGGTTGAATACTTTACCCTTGAAAGCTGTTGCGATCCCCTACACTTGTGGGTTATCAGTTCCATGCTTCCTTGGCCATGGAGAAGGGTCGGAGATGTGCAATATCTTCGGATGGAATTGCATATTGGATGATGAAGAGAGCATTCTCGTTGAATTGATGGTTCACGGCTTCTCTCGGGGTGAAGTTGCTTGGGTCATGCAGATAGAAACCTTGCTCAATAATTCTCCAAAGATTAGTATTAACATGGTTTAAATGACGTCTAAAGCGATAGATCCAAGAGTTAAAATCCTCATTTTCACAATCTTAGGAGGAGGACCAACATGATTCAAATGAGTGGAGGGAACCGGTCCTCCATAAGTAAGTGGAGGTTCAACTTGGGCAAAGATGCCACTACCATTTCTACCACTAGATAAAGGAACTTTATCACAAGAAGCTTCCCCCTTATCGGAGTTAACATCCGCCACCTTGTTAGTGGGAGCAGCCACTTCCAAAGGTGCGGTGGATAATTTAAGGCCATCAAGAAACTCTTTAAATATGCCTTTGACCTCGGTCGTCATGGAGGTTTTCAATGTGTCCAAAGCCACATTGAATTCCTCGCGTGAGACCGGGGATCCCCCATCGGCCGTAGATGAAGAAGGATTCACACCAGGGTGCTCCTCCTCACTGTCTATGGTGTCAACCATACTCTTTGGACGGTATAGTTGACTAGAGGGGGGGGTGAATAGGCAACTAACAATTTTTAGCTTTTCTTTACCAAAGTAAACTTTGCATCAAAGTAGGTTGTCTAGATATGCAACTAGGTGATCAACCTATATGATGCAACAACAATAAGCACACAAGCAAACAAAGGATGTATCATAATATAGCTTGCACAAGTAAAGGTGAGAGATAACCAAAAGTGGAACCGATGGAGACGAGTATGTGTTACCGAAGTTCCTTCCTTTGAGGGGAAGTACGTTTCCGTTGGAGCGGTGTGGAGGCACAATGCTCCCCAAGAAGCCAATAGGGCCACCGTATTCTCCTCACGCCCTCACACAATGCGAGATGCCGTGATTCCACTATTTGTGCCCTTATAGGCAGCGACCGAACCTTTACAAACAAGGTTGGGGCAATCTCCACAACTGAATTGAAGGCTCCCAACGACACCATAAAGCTTCACCACAATGGACTATGGCTCCGCGGTGACCTCAACCGTCTAGGGTGCTCAAACACCCAAGAGTAACAAGATCCGAAAGGGATTAGTGGGGGGAATCAAATTTCTCTTGGTGGAAGTGTAGATCGAGGCCTTCTCAACCAATCCCTAGAGAATCAACAAGTTTGATTGGCTAGGGAGAGAGATCGGGCGAAAATGGAGCTTAGAGCATCAATGGAGCTTAGAGGTAGAATAGGTAGTCAACTCGGAGAATAAGACTCCCCTTTTATAGTCACGGGACAAATCTAACAGTTATCCACTTAACCAGCCCGTGACATGCGGTACTACCGCACCAGACAAGCGGTACTACCGCAAGGCGGTGCGGTACTACCGCACCCATGGCAGACACCAGAAGAGGCCCTTTTGTGTTGACGCTGTGAGCGATAGAACCGCCGGATCGGTACTACTGTGCGCCCTTGCGGTACTACCGCAAGGCAGGGTTTGACTGGCCTGGAAAGGCACGGAAGAATAAAATTACATCCGTGACTACTTCCATTGAATTTAGATCGGTGCAAAAGTCCAACGCGGTATTACCGCATCCAGGGAGTGGTAGTACCGCACAGGGCGCGGATGTAAAAAATTACATCTGCCCCTACTTCCTCGTGAGTAGCAGTGTTGAACCAGAGATCACGGTACTACCGCATTCTAGGAGCTGTACTACCGCATCCTCGAGCGGTACTACTGGTCCCTTGAGCAGTACTATCGCGCGCCACAGCACACTACCACTTGAAGACGTTCATTTTGCAAAGACACGGATAACAGCTCGGAGCTCCAAAGAGGTAACGGAAAGGTGGTGCAAAGGAACAGACATGTATGTGATGATTCCACCCTAACCTTTCTGAAGCGGACCCCCTCTTAATAGTACGGCTTTCCTATGACTCAAATCCACCAAAAGGAAACATAGAGAAACGCCGTCTTCGAAAGATCTCCGAGGGGCACGCAATCGTCTTGTGCCTATACATGAGGTACCTAAAATGCTCAATGCAAACGATTAGTCCGTAAATGCATTGTTATCAATCACCAAAATCACTTAGGGAGAAATATACCCTTACACGTGCCCCCTGACTAGACCGGGGCAGGTGCCATGAACCCCAACCTCGACAAACAACTCCTCCATCCTGATTCGCACTACTGTTGCCGCTTCTTTCTGCCTCCACCGGTATGCGCTCCCCGTTGCCCAACAAAGAGAGTAGCGTGCAGTGTCGACGGAGCCGGCGAGCAATGGGTGTGGTGGAATTGCGACGAGGCATTTGAGAAAGACGACGGGTAGGTGGGGAATTATGACATGTGTGCTGTACAAGGTGAGCGAGTGAGCCGTTTGCACTCGAGTTGCTCCCAACGAACTCTCCTAAAACAGCGAATCCGTGATATGGCATTTTTTCCACATCAAATTCATGCGTCTGATCATTCAGCAGGCACAACGTTCGCAAGATATCATTTCCCTTTCTTTTTCAGTCCGCGAGAGATGAGACAGATAAAACCTTTCTTAAAAAAAGGTTGTTTCCTCCCGAGCTCTCGCAAGCAAGACGTGTCCTAGATGTATGTATAGACAACTGTCATTGTGACATATAGCTATGGGCATGTACAATGGTGCTATATTAGAAGTGTCACATAGGATAAACGTTGAGGTGGAGGAGAAAGAAATCATAAGGAAAAGTTTGTCTTCTCTTATTTAAGAGATGATCTCTTAACACAATATGTCTCATCATGTTTTTAAGAATACCTAGTTATTAAACGCTAAAAGATAACACATTGTAGACATACTTTTATTGTCATCTTTAAACTATATGCAAGTCTTAAGATAAGATTGTTTTATTAACCATTGTAGATGCCCTATTACTGAAATGGACAATATGTTTAAACAACTGAAGCATTCAATCCGAAAGGACCCGGTCCACAAACCAACACCCCCCCCCCCCCCCCCCCCCCCCCTCTCATTCATCTCTGTTCTAAACAGAGACAATGTGCAAGAGAACAGTTCGATGCCTGTGGGTATCCGGTTGCTTGACCAGGGCCGACCACGTGCTTCTTGGGCTTAGCCAGCCCTGAACTGCTGTCCGTTAGCATTACGACCACCTCTGGCATGCTAGGCCTGTCATCGGGCATTGGTTGCACGCAGAGAAGCCCGATCTGGATAACCCTGGATAGTTCCAATGAGAGCTGTTGGTTAGGTTCAGCCACTTGCGAATCAAGAAGGGCCTTGATTTTCCCTTTGTTCCAGAACCCCCACGCCTGCAACAAACGCACATAAGACATTCTTTTAGATACAGGAAATTTCATTCAACAATGTGGTGTGAACTGTAATTGAATTAAAACTTTGGTTTTTGTTTGTTTGTTTGTTGTAACACTGTATAGTACTTACATCAAGAAGAAACTTTTTTACGTTCTTTTTGCCAGAGACTATCTCTAGCAAGACCACTCCAAAACTGTATACGTCACACTTGAGCGTCAGGTAGGCTTCCCTTGCATACTCTGGAGCAATGTACCCCCTTCATAAATCACAGACATGTCAGTCGGCTGAAATCTTAAATGTAGAAAAACAAGGGAGCATTTCAAATTGTATGTTTAAACCATACGGTGTCTGTACTACTGTTGGGTTCGTCTGATCATCAATAAATAGCTTTGCGGTGCCGAAGTCCGCTATCTTAGGCTTTAACTCGTGATCCAAGAGTATGTTCGACAACTTAAGATCTCTGTGGATGACTTCCTTGTTGTGAAGGTACTCAACACCTACCGCAACACCATGGATTATCTCTAGCCTTTGAACCCAAGTCAATGATGGACCGGGTGATGAGTTTTCTCCTGTCAATTAGTACAAATTAATAGGTCCATGGGCCAACCCACAGACGAAAGAATTAGCAAAATAAACATATGTAGTCTAACACAATTGTGTGTTTAAGTGAGTATTGAGTAGTACCAAATATGTAGGGGCTCAAACTTTTGTTGGGCATGTACTCGTAGACTAGTATCCACTCGTCCTCTTCCTGGCAATAGGAAACTAGTTTCACCAGATTATTATGTGTGACCGTTGACATCACTTCCACTTCTCTTGTGAAGTCCTTCTTGCCTTTTTCGGTAAGGCCAGATGGTTTGAGTCTCTTTACAGCGACGATAACACCATTTAGTAGTGCCTGATGATTGTGCAACAGAAATACAGTCAAGCCAACCAATAAAAATATCACAACTTACAATGGAGGAGTAATACTAGTATATGTATAGAAGAATTAAAGAAAGAACATACCGTGTAAACAACGCCAAATCCGCCTTTGCCGATGATATTGCTATCAGAAAAATCGTTTGTGGCCGCCTTTATAGAAGGCAGATCAACTGGAGGGACACATATGCCGGCTTCGGAAAATTCTTCCGTGGCTTCCATGATAGTCGGCGGATCAGCTTCAGGGACCGACCCGATAGTCGAAGCAGGATCTCGACGACTACCAGCGGGGGTGTTAGCATCTGAAAGACTCTGACCATGTGAGATGTAGTACAAAACTAGACAATTTTCCACGCGTTGCTGCGGAAACACTAAGAGACATGTAGGTATGATATATTATCACTGCATCATAACCGTCGTTTTGATAAGTTAGCAATTTAATGGTTCAAGGGATTTTCTAAAAAAAAATTCTAATTCCTTTTTATTAATTTGCATTAACGTATCTTCGAAAGGTCTTGTAGCATTGTAGAGCTTTATAAGAAAAAATATTTTAGTATTTACAAATGGACAACACACCATCGAATACTTGTATGCACGTATTGCCTTCCTCATTTCATATTCTCACTCTTTAATCCATCATAACAATCAATACCTACCACCAATTCTAGTTAATTTTGTATACCACATGAATAAGATGGCATGCTAATGACAAATTATGATGTGGCAGACATGCATGACTTGGTGAGATGAGAGAGTGAATGTTTTGGGAATTAAATGCCATGGATGTGGTGCATGTCTCAAAAATAGTGCTAGTGGATGCCGACATGGCACAGTTGGTGAGGTGGATGGCTGCAGTTTGAGAATTGTTTATAGTGATGATGAACTTTTGAAGAATATAGGATACCCCGTGCAAAAGACAAAACAAGTTGGACGGCAATTTTTTCGCATTTCTCAGCTACTTAACTTTGTTTTTTCATTGATGAAATTCTAATCTTAACGAGTTAGATGCTACATGAAGAAATGCTCCCGAGAGCGAAAACACCATGCCCATCTTCAGTTCAACTATATAGTAGGTTATTCTTCTTTAAGGCATGTGATGTCGTTGGCAGCTAGCGGGAAAATGGGAACCACAATAGTGTTCTCAGTGGCGGAGCTAGCTCAAGTTTAGAGCCTGGGCAAGATTGACGTGCGACCATGTTAATAAGGTTTTGCCCAAGCAAACTCTCCACTAATCTAATTTTCTCTACTACATTCCATGGACATGCAGCATGGGAGCCCGGGCAGCTGCCCCAGCTCGCCGGGTGCTGGCTCCGCCACTGAGTGTTCTCATATACTCCTTATGTTTCTTTTTGCTCCGTGTATTAGGTTTGTTTACGGTCAAACTTTGTAAAGTTTGATCAAGTTTATATTTAAAAATATCAACATCTAAAATACAAAATAGTTATGGTATGAAAAAATGTTCCCTCATAATCTAATGATATTGACTTTGTATTATGAATGTTAATTGTTTTCTAGAAACTTGGTCAAACTTACAGTGAGTTTGACTTAAGGCAAAGTCTAGATGCGGACAAAAAGAAATGAAAAGAATATAATATATATATACTTTGTAGTTGAGAGACACAATAATATATTTATCTACATAAAACACACTGATCAATGGGCCCAACAACGTACCCCACAGCCCCGAGCCACCAAAGGCAAGGAATTCAAGGGATCTTAGTAACTAAAAAGACACAAATGCAGTTTTCATTAATTAATAATATATGTCTTTGATTTCACACAAAAATGACTTCTTGCACTAATCAAGTGCAAAGATCGGAGTTATATGGGTGTAACTATACCCGATAGTAGTATGTATTTTCCCTATATGTGTGTAGTTGTGTCTGTGTAGTTGTGTGTATGAACACGAGCAAATTCGCGCATAGGAGAAGCATTTAAACTGTACCTATAGGTGAATTGTTTTGTCGCCGCCCCCCATATCTCGAGACCGCAACTATGATCAACAGACATACGACAAGGAAGGCTAGAGCTCCACCAATAGCCATCGCATATGGAAACGAATGATGTGGTGCATCACCTGCGAGCAAAGTAGTTTCGCGTTAGAACGAGTATTAACAAAAGAGCCCATGTGTTGCATCAGGAAAAAAAATACCACTCTCCTAATCCAGTAATCATGACTCAAAACTTCAATAGGTCAACATCCTTTATTTTAACACATAGCTTTTCATCTGTATACTTATCCTTCTTCCCACCCTCGCCGACGATGGTTCAGTGCTCACACAATCAGAACTTATTTGAATGTTGTCAATCCTAAGGCGTCACTCTCTCGGCGTAAGATGAGAAATCTGCTTTTTCTATGAGGTTTTGGCGATGCTTGCATGCATGGTTATAGGTGGTTTCTTTTGTCTTCAATCCTGGTTTTGCTTGTGTTTTCAATTCAGATCGACACCGTTATGAAAGAAAGACGTATCATGCACTATTGATTAAGGTTGCACCCTAAATAGCGGGTAAAATAATATCATATTCAAATTCTACATATTTTTATAATAAAATTCTATATATAACATGTTAAAGTTGGAATTTGGATTTAAAAAACATGTATATTTTTAAAAAGCATTTGATTTGTATTGCGGGTTGATTAACCCAAATATCAGGGGCTATCCCGCAAAAGCAAAAATCTGACTTAAGTTTAATATGTGGCATGATTATCAGAAACATCATGGTTTTTTTTTGCAAAAATAAAAATCTGAATTAAAACTAGCATGTGGATTGATTAATAGAAACATCAGGGATTTTTCTGTAAAATAACATGAGGAAGAAAGAATACCTATGTCCTATATATAGAAACATCAGGGATTTTTCTGTAAAATAACATAACTTTTTTTCTTAATTGAAAGGAAGAGAAGAGGTAATAGAAGAGAACGCATTTAGATGAAGAGCAACTCTAGCACATACCCCAAATTGTCATACCGCAAAATCTATTTACAGTATACTGCAAAATGTTTTACAGTATGGCAGGTGTTGTGTCAGAACAGATACCATAAAATTGCTTTAGGTCAGATGTGGAACCCACTTGTTAGTAGTTAAATTTACAACATGGTCCTTGAAAAATAGCACAAAGAACCCTCAAAACAAAAACCAAATAACAATTAGGTCCCTGGCCGCAGCCCACCTTGTCACTGGACACCCCCAGGCCACCCAATGCTCGGCGCAGTGGTCCTTCATGACACACGGCGGTCGACCCCCCACTCCACGCGCGCGGTAGGCATCCATAACTATGCACCCAATGCATGCAGTGGCCCTCAAAGACGGCATACTCCACGCACGCGGTGACCCTCCAGGACGGCCTGGCCACGGCAGACGGCGGTCGGCGCACACACACACCACGTCCTCCACACACTCCAGTGTCGCGCTTGTGGTCGTGGCTACGGGAGGTAGGGGTGGATGCAGACTCGATTCCGGAGGCGCGACCTCAGAGCTATAGGAGGCTCCGGTTGCTCCATGGCAACGCATCGCCGGCCGAGGGAGGTGCTACAGTGAGCTGCCGGCGAGGCTAGCGGCGGCAGAGGCGCATGAGCGAAAGCGGTTGCTCCTGAAACTTCCCTCCCGCCAATCATTTTCTAGTTTAGTGGGAGCTCGAAAAAAGGCCTCGAAAAATGAAGATATGAGGCAGTTGGGCTGTCATATCAGGGGAATGCTAAACTTTTTTACGATTTGACCAAATATCCAGGATCTATTCGGGTCAGTTTTCTTGACAATAACCGAAAACTAGTAGCTATTATAATGGCTGCGGCCTTTCACGGGATGTGCCAGGGATGCTCCAAGAATTGATGTAGAACGGGCTAAGAGAAACTCTTGCTTGAGATGGGTCATGTATTAATAAATAGTATAAGTAGTTACTTGTAGCTAATTGCTATAAACGTTCGCTATTATTTACTATTGATGACATAACAACATTCTACAACCAACAGTTGGCTTATATTATCAAACATGCTCAGCATCTACACCCGGATACCCTTCAACGTCAATGGACGCTACCAGACGCATTTTCGGGGCAGTACGTCACACCTCAAATCTTCGTCTCCACGTTCATGTACATCAATTAGCAAACCCCAAATCCATATAACTCAGTTAGCAAACCCCAAATCCATATACCTCAATTAGCAAACCCTAAATCCATATTACACATGCATCGTGAAGTTCGATACAGCCGGACGCCCAGCTACTATATCGAAACATGCCATTGGCTTACCAAATTAGGCATATTCTATCTACATACTAAGCCATGGACAAAGATCATTCATAGTTGCCCTTCCTGGCGCCCTTGGCTTCTTTTCGCGAAAGTAATGGTCGAATATGCAATAAATCTCATTGTCGGAGTTGTCTGCCCTATCACTGTTCTCTTCCTCCTCTTCGGGGTAGCCCAGTCATGGCATGAACCATCCGAGCTTGCTCTCCGGCAAGGGCACAAGTATTCCTCCTCTGCTACTTCTGAGGATGCGTGAACGGATAGCTTTCTCTTTCGCGACAGCGCACGCTCCACCTCCGCCACATCGGCAGCGAGCTAGGCCTCTCTCTCCCACGCCCTCTAATTGTTACGGCGAACGCACCAATCCCTATAGCACTCATAATCCGGTGGACCGGAGATGGAGTCGTAGGCAGACCTCGAGCTTCCAGCACTGCCGGATTTGAGCGCTAGTTGCGCTGTCGCAATGGATTCGCGGCAGACAGACTTCAACATCGGTTGGATGCACTCCTCCCAGGAGCGGCGGACGGCCATAGACTCCCCCGACACGCATGGGAGGACACCCCAGTCGACGGATCGGCAATCGTCAGAGTCGGATCCACTACCTGGCATACCGAAGAGGGCTGGAAATCATCAGAAGGGAGCTTGCACATGAAGTGAAGTGGAGTGGAGTGGAGTGATTAGGGTTTGCTTTGGGGAGCGGATGAGAAAGATCCTTGACTTTGAATTGGATCTCATTCTTCTTCCCTACTAGCAACGAGGTTATCCAACTTCAGTGCCTCATATATTTCTACATATGTGGGAGCAGGGTGGTCTAGCATAGATCGGATTCGATGTGGCGGAGCGCCCATGCCTCCCCATATCCACTCCATATTTGGGCTGGATATGAGGGGTGCCGATCAGCCTGGGCGTTTGGGACCGGTATGAGGCATTCATCTAGGTCAGGTTTTTTCACCGGTCAGTGATCGGACCGCCTGCCCGGGCATTTTGGGCTGTTATTAGGCGTCCTTCTAGGTCGGTTTTTTTGGCCTGTCAGTGACCGAGCCGCCCGCCCGGGTGTTTGGGGTGGGTGGGGGGGGGGGCTGGGGGGTATGAGGCGTCCGTTTGGTTCGGGTTTTTTATCAGTTAGGGATCGGGTTGTCGCCCGGGGTACAGGGGAGGTGGGGAGCCCAGCTGTAGATGCTCTTACACAAATGTTGAGTTGCTGACCGACCACTAGTATTTCACTTCTGTGAAGCAAAATTATTTAACCACCCACTATGATTGAAACTGTTGTTTTCTGGTGTGTGTGTGTGTGTGCGTGTGAGTGAGAGAGAGAGAGAGAGAGAGAGAAAGAGAGAGAGAGAGAGAGAGAGGAGGTTGTACGCACCTAGTTCAGACTTTGGCAGCCTCATGTACAGATCCTGCCCTCCATCCACGTAGCGTAGGTCGGTGATGTATCCTGTCCAGATGATGCACCCAGCGACTGCGCCTACCCGGATATCAGCGGGGGCATATGCCACGCAGGAGCAGTTGTCGAAGCACCTGGCCCTGCACTCCTCCATCGTCGCGCTCGCATCCACCGACGCGTTGAACGTGTCGGGGAGCTTCACGCCCTGGAGCACCATGAACCCGTCCGTGCTGCTGGTGCTGGCGCTCCCGTTCCCTTGGGCGCAGTCTAGCGCCGCACTTCGCTGGCATCCATCTGCGTTCTCCCTCAGGTCCCACTCAGCGGGGGACGCGGGGGTGAAGCCCCTGGGACAGCTGCAGAAGGACGTGGAAGGAGCGTTGGCGTTGCAGAGGCCGAACGGCCCGCACATGGCGTAGTCGTCGCATACGTCCCTCGGCCCCTTCAAGAAGGTCTCCCATCGTTGCGTGCTCGCCTCCCATACCAGCCGCTTGACAAAGCCGGTGGACGTCGCCACGATGCGGGAAGGGGGCGTGCCGGGTGTCGCCGTGTACCCGAAGGTTACCTCCCCGTCGTTGATGTTGACGACGAACTTGAACATGTTGGTGTAGCTCGCGGCCTCCGTGGTGCCGCTGAACCGTAGTCCGTTCCAGGGCCCTGTGCGGTAGACTTTGGTGCTCCCGTCCCACAGGGTGTTGTCCGGTAGCCCGTTCACCTCCGTGACGAACCGATAGGCCGGAGACGGGTCGTCGGCTGAGCGCCACGACGAGAGGTACCACTCGGACCCTGTCCATCGGTTCTTGCCCATCTTCATACCAGGAAGCAGCGTGTCAGACAGATAATCGAACGATTGCCACACGGTGGTGTGGCCGGCTTGTTCACGGATGACCCGGTTGCCAGATTCAAGAAGCTGCGCAACCCTAGGAGCTGCCGTCGTGGTGGAGTTGGATGTCCATACGGTCTGGCCTGAGCCATCGAGCAGGAGAAGGTTTCCGGTGTCGCTGAACACCAGAACCCCCGCCGTGCTGTTCAGGGGCCTTTCACGGTTCGCCACCCAGCAGACGGTGGTGTTGGACACGGAGAACCATATCCCGAGGTATCTGTTGGTGGACACCCCGGGAGAGAAGAAGCCCAGGATGAACGACCCTCCGGCTGAGACCAGCGTGTTGCCGTCGGTGATGTTGCTGCCCTCGTTGAGCAGATCGGATACACCGGTTACCAAGGCTCCCGGAGAGAGGAGCAGGAAGAGGAACAGGGGAAGAGTAAGACCGAGATGGTCTCTGGTTACTTCCATTACGACTTATTACGAGTATGGTTGAAGGCAAAGATAGGTCACCGGCTCTAGCGCAACCGCCCACCGGGCTTTTGTAGGCTGGCGCCGGAAAGTCATGTCCGCAAACTGACAAACAATCAGTCCTTGCGAGATCCCCATCCATTCTCAGGTTGCAAGATGAGAGTGATAATATCAAGTATACATCCACACGGTGTCGATTTTGCTCTCGTATGTGCTGATGTCATTGCGGCTTTGTGGTTTAATTAAATATATAAAACACTAATCTTAATCCAGAATCAAACGGGCATTACAATGTCAGAATTAGTGTTTAAAATACATGCTACAACTCAACCGACAACCAGGCTGAGAAGCACCTGGTAGAGGTTTGAAATTGTCAAAGAACAAGGGGCGTGTTTGGTTGCCGTGCGCCACAGTACCCGCATTGCATACACTTCTTCACCCAACCTGGCTATGCAAATGCAGCCTCAAATGCACCATATGCATGTTGTTTGGTTGCCTGGATGCCCTCTTACCTGCATGTGCTAAACCACATTGTCTGGTGTTTGATTGCCTGCATGTTAGTCCACAAATCCAAGACATAGTGTTTGGTTGTATGCAAGGCCTGATGTGTGGTAACCTTTTTGGCTAGTTGGTGAGGTTACCACCACACTTCAGCAGCACACATCATAAGCACAACAGAGTATAAACAAAGCATCAACTAGCATAATTCAGATATAAGCAGTACCGCAGATATGACAGTTCAACACATAAACCATAAACAGTTCAAAGCAGACTCGATAGTAATTAAAATGGAGGTGCCCCGGCCCTAATCCTTGGCGGCGAAGGCTTCGTCGTGCTTCCCGCACTTGTTGACGACCTCAATGCCATCGTCGTCGAAGATGATGACCTTGAGGGTGTCGGGAGTGAGGAGCTTGAACGTCACCATGTAGCCGATCTTGATCTGATGAACGGCTACGTAGGTGGCCCAACCCTGATCCAGGGTCACCCTGCCGTTCATCAGCTTGACCGTCACCTTCCAGGAGCAGCCAGTGTTGATCCTGAGTTTGAACTCCGTCGGCACCGCGACGAAGTGCTTGGTGAAGTCCAGGGGCATGGGAATGCACTCAACCTTCGGTGCAAGGATGACCTTGCAGAAGTGAGTTGGGCCATCCTCCTGATGGTAGTGGTCGTAGTTGCGGCGCTTGTTGCTAGGGGGCTCATCCATGCCCTCGTCGTCGCCACCCTCAGGCGTCTTCGGGTCTTCCTCGGTGGTGGGCGGCAGCTCAACCTCGTCAGGCATTGGGTGTAGGGGCTGCTTGCCCTTGCTGTCAACGGTCGGGAGCACCTTCGTGCCCATCTCATTGCTATCCTCGATCTGCACACAAGTCATGGAGTCAGGCATTGCACAGAGTTCATGGCTAATTCAAGAGTTTGTAGTTAAAACGGCATGACTGTCACTCTTCTCCTCCTCTCCACCCTCATATATTTACTCACCCTGCCCACCACTATTTACCCACCCCCGCTCTTCTCTCACTGTCAACCTTCCTCCTCCCCATCGCCATGAGCTCTAGCTCCAGCTCCAACGGCAACCCCTTCCCTTGGGGTATTGGCTGGAGGGCCTTCTTCCTCGGGTGGACGGCTGGTGACCGGACCAAGTTCGAGAACACCATGGAGGTGTGCTTGAACTTCGGCTCCATGCCGGACATGCAGAACGAATCCAATGTTGTGCTCATGAAGGCCACTCAAGATGAGCTGAAGACGCTGATTCCTGACCCAGCCAAGGGCGCGATGGCAGTTGACACCCTTCGCTGGGCCATGAATCAGGTCGTCTCCAATGACCCTAAACAGAGGAAGAAGTGGCGCAAGTACAAGACCTACTGGGCTCCTAATGACCGTCGTGCATTGAATCTGTGGGAGTTCGTCCCGGCCGAACACCAGATGCTTTAGAGGCTCTACGGCATGAAGCACAAAAACACGTGGAAGGCGTTGTTCATGGCGTCTGAAGTACCTCCTCCCGCATCCCAGGACCGTGGGCTCCACGCCGCGCAGCCTCCTAGTCAGGTCAGTTCTCAGGCTACCACCGGATTCGGTTCTTCCCAATATATTCATGGGGGAGCCTTAAGTAATTGTGCATATTTGTTCAGGATTATGTGGAGATAGCGGACCAGATTGACTGTCCGGCTCCGCTGCCAGAAAGCCCAGCTAATGATCTCTTGATGGAGATGCTGGTCTCGGTGCCCTACAAGGTGCCAGAGAAGAAGGCCAATAAGAAGGGCCCTGGGATCCGAAAGGGTCTCCGACATAAGGTTGCACCAGAAGCCTCGTCCAAAGACGAAGAGGCACACTCCTCCCCCGAAGGGGCGGAAGAAGAAGAAGGGACCGCCCCACCCGGAGAGGGTGAGGGGCCCGAGAAGGCGGACCAGGGGGCCGAAAGAGGCCCTCGGTGCAAGGCCGTCATACCCACGTCGTCTGATGACGACAAGACAGATTCCTCCCGCGGAGGCGGGGGAAGCAAGAAGAAACTCTACCTTCCCGCACTGGGGAGGAGAAAAAGAGGAAAGCTGCCCCGGAGGGGGGGGGGGGGCTGGGTCGTCCAAGAAGGGAAAGGTGTCCCTTCTGGACTACTCTGCCATGGCCGTCCATAGCGAGGAGGGGTGGCTGCCCAGGGGGAAGCCCCTAGCGCGATCGTAAGTATCTGCACCCTGTAATGACCTTACTTCACAGTCTTTTTATAACGCCGAACGTATATGCAGTCCGGCCAGGGTTCATCCCGAGGTATCTTCTTCGGATGGATCCCTGAGCGATTCCGAGATGAACTCGCTCCCGACGGCCACCACTCCTCAACCCGCGGAGACACGGAGGTGTTGTCCCGAAGGCTTCCAGAGCGGGGGGAGGTGATTCTGGAGATGCCCCAAGGCGGAATTCCAGATGTCAGACACGCGGGGTTCAAGATCCCCGCGGATCGTGTCGGTGAGAGCCACAGTAGGCCGGGCTCTCAGCCGAACACTGTCCCGGAGCCTTTAGTGGTTCCGGACTCAGGTGGGCAGCCCCTCGTTAGGGAGGGCGAGCCGTCTGTGTCGAGGACTTCCATTGCAACCGAGGCGCCGGATTGTCTGTTGGAAGCGCTTCGCGGCGCTTCCATGGATGAAGAGCACCATACTCTTATGAGTGCGGTGATTCAAAAGGTTTCGTCCGCCAAGAGCGGGCTAACCGAAGCTTGCACCAGCCTCCTGACAGGCTTTGAGGTAAGTAAAAAATATGTGAAATTACCACCCGATAGGTAGTAGCCCCTGATACTCTGTTTGGTGTTCGGAAAGAAAAACCAAACGGAGGGTCAATTATAATCCGCAGGAGTCTAATAATAAGTGTTAATGTGAATAAGCAGGTTGTGTTGCTTGCCTCTCTTGTCCGCATAGCCGAGATCGCCAGACTAAAACAGGATCTGGAGTAGCCGCAGTGAGAGCTCGACTTCATGACGAGGCAGCTCGAAGACAGCAAAGGTGAGTAATTCCCCGCTCTCACATAATGAAGGGTATATAAAATTAGTTATTCTAATGACGAAGCGTCGTGATTTTGTAACAGGGGCCACCACCGAAGTGGCCTCTCTGAAGAAAGCGCTATCCGAGGATGAAGACAAGGCGGCCTTGGAACGCACAGAGCGCGAGAAGCAAGATGCCAGAGTGGGCGAGGTACAAGAAGAGCTCCAGGAGCTCGGCAAAAAGTTTGAGTCCGTGGAGCATGAGCTTAAGGCGAAAGAGGCTGAGCTTGGGAAGGCCCTTGTTAGTATAAAAGACGCCAAGGCCGAAGCCGATAAGGCACAGCAGGAAGTCCAGGAGGCCCAAAAGATAGCGGCGGGTAAGAAATTCTTTATGCAAAGCAAACATGTGGAGGAGGCGTTTCTTTTACTTACTCGAGTTCGGAGCTCTCCAGGGGCATTTACAGATTTTCCATGCAGTGTATTAGATGCCGCGGAGTTCTACCATGCCCATGAGGGGAGCTCAACGGAGAAGTTGTTCTGTTCCCAGTATGCTGGGGCCGAACATCCAATGCCTCTGAGTGACCAACTGAAGTAGTTGGTCGAACTCCACAGGGCGGCTGAAACGGCTATGAAAGATTTCATAGTCCGGATGTGGCCTGGTGAGCCCCTGCCGACTAGCTACTTCGGCCTGATCAAGCGGATGGTGAATGCCTATCTGCGGCTCGAAGTCATCAAGCGATCCATTTGCATTGAGGGTGCCCGCCGGGCCTTTGCCCGCGCGAAGGTGCATTGGGGCAAACTGGATGCAGAGAAGCTGGTGAAGGACGGGCGGCCGAAGGGCAAGGCGCATCGCTATGCGGAGAAGTATTATGATGGCGTTATGAAGGGCGCTCGTCTCGTGGCCGATGAATGTACTAAGGACACAATTTTAGAATGAATTCACTTCTGTCATGTTTGTAATTTAAGGGCGAAGTTACTTGCGCTATGTAGCGCTTTTGTTATTTAAAATATTACCTTCTGTGCGGCTGTTTATAAAATTCTGAAAGTAGGCCGTTCGTCGGCTTCCGCCCCCATGTAATAGTACTGGGGTGTTCGTGGAAACCCGGACACTCCTTATGCAAATGTTTTGTCCCTCAAGGTGGTGTCCGGCGCAGCGAACAAGGCAATCGGACTATGCGGCTTTATAACTTTCACTTAGCCATAGAAGTCTACAATTTTAAATTTCGGCGAAGCCCCTAGAATCCGGAAGGCCGAATTGGGGCGCTATATACGCCTAGATTGGACGAAGCCGATTTATCGCCTAAAGCGGAAAAATCTTTAAGGATTTTAAGACCTCTCGAACAGCGACCAGCTCTCGCCACATCATGCTGGTCAGTTTTCGGCTTTCTCTACTAAGGTGCTCGTCCGAAAGAACCGGGACACAATCGCAGTAGTTCTCCCTGCGCTACCTTTGCCGATATAGCGGAACGTAAGGTACCAAAACAAGGGAGCCGGGCTATCCCAACTGTATACCCAAGACATGATTCGGAGCTGATTCATATAGTGCTGTAAGTTCGGGGTGCCGCACTGTTGAAAGTGTTCGGACTTCACTTGCCATATTATGGGGCGCCATCAGAAGCCCCTGGCAAACTGAACGTACCAAGGTGTACGGATGCAATATCAAATAAACATTTTGCGAGAAAAAAATGCTCAAATAAGATTGATAAGCTGACGCTCTATGTGATCTCCCATTGATGAATAATACGTTTAAGCGTATGTTTACAATGAATGCATTAAGCGGAGATAAATAGGACTCTTTGACATGTCCTATCCAGGGGCAGGTCACGTACAAATAGATAAAATAGGTATAACGATCGTAAATAGATTCCACCTGGGTTTTTCCTTCTGTGCGCAAAGCCTGTTGCCTCCTTGGTTTTATCTCCTATGTAAGTCCAGCAATCCGGCTCTTCTGAAGAGGCTGCACTAAAGCAATGTCCTAAAAGGTAAAAGGGAAAGACTATGAAGGTATGTTGCGGTGATACCACACTGTTGACTGAACACTGCTGCGCCTCCGCCTGTGCCCATGGTATTTTGAGTGCGTAATTGTGTACGTGTGGCACGAATGTTGCTTTAATGGGGTGTAAGCAGAGGCCAGACTGCTAATCGAGCTCTTGGCGTGCCTGATGATCCTGTTGCGGGGTGCTCCGGACTCGCTTGATGGTGCTTGAGGTTGTCGTCGCCGGATTAGTGGTTTGCCGGAGGAGGCTGCATTGTACCTCTGCCGCGAGGGCTGTAGTATGCTCTTCTGTAGGGAGAGAGTGGCCCATGTTTCCGTTGACTCTTACGACCCCGCGCGGGCCTGGCATCTTGAGCTTGAGGTATGCATAGTGTGGTACCGCATTGAATCTAACGAATGCGGTTCGTCCGAGCAGTGCATGGTAACCACTATGGAAAGGGACGATATCGAAGATTAACTCTTCGCTTAGGAAGTTGTCCGGAGATCCGAAGACCACTTCCAATGTTATAGAGCCCATACATCGGGCCTCTACTCCAGGAATTACACCTTTAAAGGTGGTTTTGGTGGGCTTGATCCTTGAGGGGTCGATGCCCATTTTGCGCACTGTGTCCTGATAAAGCAGGTTCAGGCTACCGCCGCCATCCATAAGGACTCGTGTGAGGTGGAACCCATCGATGATTGGGTCTAAGACCAATGCGGCTAAGCCGCCATGATGGATGCTAGTAGGATGATCCCTACGATCAAAGGTGATCGGACAAGCTGACCATGGGTTGAACTTGGGGGCGACTGGCTCCATCGCGTAGACATCCCATAGTGCTCGCTTCCGTTCCTGCTTCGGGATGTGAGTGGCGTAGGTCATGTTGACCGTTTTCACCTTGGGGGGGAGTTTCTTCTGGCCCCCCGTGTTCGGATGCTGGGGCTCCTCGTCATCATCGCTGTGCAGCCCCTTGTCCTTGTTTTTGGAATTAATTTTGCCGGCCTGTTTGAATACCTAGCAATCTTTGTTGGTGTGGTTAGATAGCTTGTCCGGGGTGCCATGAATTTGGCATGAGCGCTCCAGTATACGGTCCAAACTGGATGGTCCCTGATTGTTTCTTTTGAATGGCTTCTTCCGCTGACCGGACTTGGATCCGCTGAATCCAGCGTTTAATGCCGTGTCTTCAGTGTTTTCGCCATTGTTCCGTCGCTTATGTCTGTTGCGTCGTAGCTTGCCATTACTGTCGCGTACATCCGAAGTGCCGGAATGTGGCGTGGTGCCGCTGCGAGCCAACCATCTGTCCTCGCCCGCGCAAAAGCGGGTCATTAATGTTGTGAGAGCTGCCATGGACTTGGGTTTTTCCTGGACGAGGTGTCGAGCGAGCCACTCATCACGGATATTATGCTTAAAAGCCGCCAGGGCTTAGGCGTCTGGACAGTCGACTATTTGGTTCTTTTAGTTAGGAACCGGGTCCAGAATTTCCTGGCTGACTCGCCGGGCTGTTGAGTAATGTGGCTCAAGTCATCGGCGTACGGTGGTCGCACATATGTGCCCTGGAACTTGTCGAGGAATGCGTCTTCCAGGTTTTCCCAACTGCCAATGGAATTTGCTGGCAGGCTGTTTAGCCAGTGCCGGGCTGGTCCTTTGAGCTTAAGGGGAAGATACTTGATGGCATATAGATCATCTCTGTAGGCCATGTGAATGTGGAGAAGGAAATCTTCGATCCACACTATGGGGTCTGTTGTGCCATCATATGATTCTATGTTTACGGGTTTGAACCCTTCTGGGAATTCATGATCCATCACTTCGTAAGTGAAGCAGAGGGGGTGTGCGGCGCCTCTGTGCTAGGCTATGTGGCTATGCAGTTCGAATTGGTCTCGGTTGCTATGTTCAGCCCGGCCGGACTTATTGATAGTGTATCTGGCATTACGGTCATCGTCGCGTGCCGGGGCGCGCCCCCGCGATCCGTAGATCAATCTTGGCTATCCTGCTTTGTTTTCCAGTATATCTTGCAGGTCTTGCCTGTTGCCCTGGGCCGTAGTATATTAGCGTGGGGGTGCGGGCTGGTATTCGAGCTGGTATCCCATTTTATCCCGGCCACGGGGTGGCCGGTCAGCTGTTTGGCGCTCGAGTCCGTATTCCTCGGTTGCCAGGACTTCAGTCCATCTATCTGTGAGCAGGTCTTGATCAGCCTGGAGTTGCTGCTGCTTCTTCTTTAGGCTCCTCGCAGTGGCAATAAGCCGGCACTTGAAGCGCTCCTGCTCCACGGTATACTCGGGCTTGCCGAACTCGTCGTCACCGAGGCTAATCTCGTCTTCGGAGGGGGGCATATAGTTGTCCTCCTCTGGATATCCGTCAGTCGCCTATTCATCTGGGCTGATCTGCTCATCTTCATGTTCGGCATGCTCGAAGGCGGGCTGGTCAGGGTTGTATTCCTCTTCGGCACCATCCGGATTGCTTTCATCTCTGGGGTCGGTATTGCTGTGGCGGGGCTTGCAGCGGCGCCGACAACGCCCATGCTTTGATTTTCTCCCTGAGGGGTTATCCTTCGTTGCCTCGTCGCCATTGGTTTCCTTCGGAGTGTCCACCATGTATATATCATATGAGGAGGTGGCCGTCCACCGCCCTGTGAGTGGTGGCTCATGTACTTCTCCTGCATCGTCGTCCATACTGTCGATGTCTTCGAAGTCGAAGTCAAGCACGTTGGTTAAATCATCGACCGTGGCAATGAAGTGGGTGGTGGGTGGGCAGCGAATTCCTTCGTCGTCTGCTTCCCACTCAAGCCGGACATAGTTCGGCCCAGAGCCTCCTGACAACGAGAGAGACTTTAATGAGTTCAGCATGTCGCCAAAGGGCGAGTGCAGGAAGATATCCGCAGTGGTAAAATCTATTACCGGAGCCCAACCTGGCTCGGCTGGCTCGAGGGTGTGCGGACCAGAACCAACAACCGGATACGAGTCTGGGGGGGCGGGGTTACAGGCTTCCATTGAGGTGAGACCTGTGTTCGACTCCACCTCCGGTGAGTGTGCGGCCTGCGGGGCGGGGTCCACCCCTCCGTCCTTAGTCAACTCAACCTGCTACGGATTTAGATCTGAGGCTTTTACTGAAGGGGTGATAACCCGAGCATCGTCCGACGGCAGGTCGAAGCCGTGCTCATCGTGACTGTTCGGTGCTCCTGGCGCAGGCCCAAATCCGTCGAAGATCAAGTCTCCGCGAATATCTGCCGTGTAGTTCAAGTTTCCGAACCTGGCCTGGTGGCCAGGGGCGTAGCTGTCAATCTACTCCAGATGGCCAAGCGAATTGGCCCGCAGTGCGAAGCCGCCGAACACGAAGATCTGTCCGGGGAGAAAAGTCTCCCCCTGGACTGTGTTGTTGACGATTGAAGTCGCCATCAGACCCTGTAGCGATGAGAGGAACTCTCAATGAAAGCACCAATGTTGGTGTCAAAACCGGCGGATCTCGGGTAGGGGGTCCTGATCTGTGCGTCTAGTCTGATGGTAACAGGAAGGGAGGGACACAATGTTTACCTAGGTTCACGCCCTCTCTATGGTGGTAAAACCCTACTTCCTGCTTGATTAATATTGAAGATATCAGTAGTACAAGAGTAGATCTACCACGAGATCGTAGAGGATAAACCCTAAGAGCTAGCCTATGATGGTATGATTGTAATTGTGATCGTCCTTCTAAGGACCAACCTCTCCAGTTTATATAGACACCGAAGAGGGCTAGTTTACATGGAGTCGGTTACAAGGAAGGAAACACAATATCCGGATCGCCAAGCTTGCCTTCCACGCAAAGGAGAGTCCCATCCAGACACGGGCTGAAGTCTTGAGTCTTGTATCTTCACTCTTCAATAGTCCAGACGATGTATACAGTCCGGCTGTCCGGATACCCCCTAATCCAGGACTCCCTCAAGGGCCTGCATCCGTCGACGTGGCAGCACTGTTTGCACGGCAGGGCAGTTTGCCGGCATTACACTGGGCGAGCGCACCGGTTTGAGTCGGGCCGCTAGTCTTCTAGCTGTTCCCCGCCCGGTCCGCTCCTCTCCCTCACTTTTCCTCCCCCGCACTCTCTCCTCTCAGTCATGGTGACGGCTGGCGGTGCAGGCAGCGAATGCGGAGGGTCTGCCGGCGTTGGAGACGATGGTCCACTGGAGGGAGATATATGCGGGAGCTCAAACCCTAGCGGGCCATCGGATACGAGCAGCCCCAGCCACAGCCCCCAGCGTTGTCTCAAATATGTGGCGGCAAGATCTTGGGCCAGGGCAGTGAAGGAGAATCCAACGGAGAGCCACCGGATTGCGTCGTCATTCGGCGGTGTCTAGTGAGTTTCATCTTCTCTCTTCCCTCTTCCATCTTCCTGTAGATCAATTCTAGGGTCAGGGTTATGTTTTTTGGCACTCTTAATTGGTGCTCTATTAATTGTGATTTAGTTGTGGTTGATTTGTCGACAGCAGAGTGCTCCCTGTTAATGATGTAGTTTAGTGCTCTGTTGATGATGTAGTGGTGATGATGTAGGAGTCAAAGTAGTTAACATAGTAGTTAGTTAATGATGTAGTCAACAGAGTAGGTAGCAGAGTATTAATTTGTTGATGATGTGGTTTTTAACAGTGAAGTTGACTGGTTTTCACAACTTGCCAGTGATTTTCAGAGTGTACTTTATTGTACTGTATTGTAGGAATCATAGAGTTGTTTACACTATTTTAGTGCTCTGTTTTAGGAATTATGCATTTTTATTTACAATGCATTGGGTGTTGCTCTGTTATTTACAGTACATAGTGCTCTGTTAATTAAAGCTATTTTAATTTTTTGTGTGTAGTTTGAATGATGATGTTTGGGAAGTTAGAATGCACATCCATGACAGAGACAACTTGGAGAGATCAGTTTGCATTTAAGACATAACATATTATAATTGGGTAGCCCTAATAGAGATATAGGGATATGGGTTGAATGATTTCATGTATTTTGTGAGGGATCTTGGTGTAGGGATTACATGAATGGATGAAATTTGTGATGATGATAAGGTGGATGAAATGCTTGACCATATTGCTAACAAAGGTCAGAATGTAGTGAACTTGAAAGTGGTTAGGGGCACTGATCCAAGACCTGTAGATTTGAACTCAGGCTATCTGTATGAGGAGCATATTCCTTTGAGCCAATTAGGAGAGAAGCCTGTGTATGTAGTAAATCCTTCTGGTTTTCTCTTAAGATCACCACCAAAAAGAAATATACAGAGTCAGCCAGAGCCACTGCAGTTCTACCCCACACAGCAGAACACAAACCATGATATGGATACAGATGTTGCCATGGATCAACGCAATGCAGCAGATCGGGATGCATTGGCGACATTAATGGAGGTGAAGAGGAGAACAAAGATTGCCAAATTTAGGAAACATAAGATTGCAGTTGAGCATGTAAATAAGGTTAAGCAGAAGCTACCAATTCTTCTAACTGAAGATGATTCAGATCTGGATGCAGATGAGGACTATCTTCAGAGGCTTAATGAGATGAGGAGGCACAGAGAGGATCCACTCATTCATTTTGATGGAGACACTAATCTGGATGAAGTGTATGAGGAAGACGAGGAAGGGCAGCATGTGGAGGTGGAGCAAGAGGAGCAGGTGCAGCAAGAGGAGCAGGTGGAGCCTACAAAGAAGAAGAAAGCTAGAAAAGGGCCAACACAGAGGTCACATTCTAGCTTGGAATAGAGATTTGAGGATGTTTGGGCACCATCATCAGATGAGGAGGCAGATCTTGGTGTTTTGAAGCAGGAATATGATGATGGAGCTGAGGAACTACAGTATGTTCTGCCCAATGGAAGGAAGAGCATATCAGTGAGACCTTTGGCAATGATCTAGTACAGTGAGGAGAGAGAGAACCCAGAGGAGCAGTTCTGCAGAAAACTTTGTTTCCTTAATGTGTATCAGTTTAGGAGAGCAATTCAGACATTGCACATAACTCAGAATAGGAATTATGAGTTCCACAGAAACTGCAATGACAGCATGATAGTTGTGTGCACAAATGCAGAATGACCTTTCTTTATTGCAGCTTCTGTTGTTGCAAATGAGACTACTTTTAACATTAGGAAGGCAAAATTTGTGCACACATGCCCAGCAGTAGGAGAGAACACCAAGGTCACTGCAAAATGTGTTGCCCACCAGTGTGAGGCAATGATGAGAGTTGATATTGGCACACCAGTCACCATAATAATACAGACACTATAGAAGAAATATGGAGTAGAGATCTCCACCCATATGGCCTACAGGGCTAGGAAGCAAGCATTGAAGGTTGTCCAAGGAGATCAGAGAGGACAATACACTAGAATAAGAGATTATTTGCAGCCTGTGTTGGATACAAACCCAGGATCTAGATGTGTTGTGAGTACTAGGTATCTACCACTGCACCCAAGCAAAAACCCTAGGTTTCATGGCCTCTTCTTCCGTCTAAGTGCTTGCAAAGAAGGGTTTTTGAATGGATGCAGGCCATTCATAGGTACATTGTATTTACTAACTTGTGAATTGTTTATGTTCTCACATTACATACACTATCTTCTGACAATTGCCATCTTTGCAGGTGTAGATGGTTGTTTTATCAAGCTGTCAATAGGTCAATAGATCCTTGCTACAATAGGAAGGGATGGGAACAATAATATCTACCCTATAGCATTTGGAGTTGTTGACAAAGAGGACAAAGACAGCTGGACCTGGTTCTTAACACAGCTTAAAGATGAACTTGGTGGAGAAAGTGGGAAGTTTGGTTATTATACCATCATCTCTCATAGGCAGAAGGTAAACTTCTCTTCTCATAGTTATACAATATTGCCATTGTTTCATATGCACATTGCTCTAGCTTTATTTCATAGGACCAATGCTTAGCTTTATTTCCTATTTTTTCAAATAGGGGCTTTTAAATGCAATAAACCATGTTTTCCCCAATTGTCCACAAAGATTCTGCCTTAGACATATCTATCAGAATTTTCAAACTGCTGGTTTTAGAGGGGATGAATTAAAGAAACACATGGATGCAGCTAGGTACTCTTATACTGAGAATGAACAACTTGATGCAATGAATGCTTTGAAAACAGAGTGTAAGGCTACTTGGACATGGCTTCACAAAATACATGTTCATACTTGGGCTAGGCATGCTATGGATTTTAATTGCAAAACTAACCTGGTTGTGAACAACATTAGTGAGGTGTTTAACAAAATGATATTAGATGTCAGAGGCAAGCCAATAGTGACCATGATAGAAGGAATTAGGACAAAGCTGATGGTCAAATTTAACAAGAATAGAACTGAGACAGAGACAACAAATTGGGAGATTGCCCTACCTATGCTGAAATCTTAGAGGAGACAAAGTACCACTCAAGGTGGTGCCAAACTTTGATGGCTGGTCCTAACATTTACCAAGTTACTAGTGGATAAAACACCTACTCAGTAAACTTGTTGGATAGAACATGCGGATGCAGGAAATGGGATATGACTGCTATGCCTTGCCATCATGCAATTTCTGCAATAGTGAAAGCTAAGTTGCAGCCTGAGGACTTTGTGGCTGATTTCTTTAGAAAGGAAATGTATAAAAAAGCATTTGCACATCTCGTATTTCCTATGCCTGGTCCAAACCCGTGGCCAAGGACAAGAACTCAGGACATAGAGCCTCTAGTATTCAAAGACAAGGTTGGGAAGCAACAAACAAAGCGGAGGAAAACCCAATTTGAGAAGCCAGCACCAAAAGATAAATCTCTAGGATGGCATCTATTACTTGCAACAACTGCAAACTTGTGGGGCATAGATACAATGTTTGCTCCAAGCCCCTCAAACTAGCTCTTGCTATGAGAATGAACCAGCATCAGGTTAGTTAGAGTAGCACCTCAATTCTCTTAATTTTGTCTCCATTGTAACTCACAATCCTCAATTATTTTTTAAATGCAGCCAAACAGGTCACATGCTTCTGCTTCAACAACAAATGCATCTACAGCTGCTGCACCGCCAAGGAAGAGGCCATGTTCATCTACTGCTACACCACCAAGGAAGGGGCCATATACTGATGCATCTCCATCAACAACTGCTCCTACAACTGCTGCTCCTACAAGGAGGAAAGCTACACCTGCTGCTCCTCCAAGGAGGTCTCCCAGGAAGAAAGCAACCACTATTGGTACAACCTCTACCTCTGCTGCAGGCCACAAGTTAACTTTTCAAGCTCGAAGACAGAGTGGAAGAAAAAGGATAGTTTCATACAAGTTGAAAGAGTACCTCTATGCTTCTGGTAATTAGATGCCTTTGTCTTAGTTGGCTTGTGATGCCTTTGTGTTGGCTGTGAGAACCTATGATGCATTTGTTGGGTTTGAACTAGATTATGCCTTGGATGGATGTGAGAACCTGACAATGTTGGCTGTCTTGGATGTTTATGTTCAATTCTAGGGTCTCTCGGCATCAACAAAACCACCCAATTGATTCTGGGGTCTCTTGGCATCGACAAAACCACCCAATTGATTCTAGGGTCTCTCGGCATCGACAAAACCACCCAATTGATTCTGGGGTCTCTCGGCATCGACGAAATCAACCAAGTGATTCTAGGGTCTCTCGCCATCGACAAAACCAACCAAGTGATTCTAGGGTCTCTTGGCATCGACAAAACCACCCAATTGATTCTAGGGCCTCTCGACATCGACAAAAGCACCCAACTAATTCTAGGGTCTCTCGGCATCGACAAAACCAACCAAGTGATTCTAGGGTCTCTCGGCATCGATAAAACGACCCAATTGATTCTAGGGTCTCTCGGCATCGACAAAACCAACCAAGTGATTCTAGGGTCTCTCAGCATCGACAAAACCACCCAATTGATTCTGGGGTCTCCCGGCATCGACAAAACCACCCAACACCATCAGATTCAGCATAATTGGAAGATCCATACATAACCATAACTAATAAGTACCATATTACACGATAGTGCTTAATGCTAAATAGGTACATTACATAACCATAATTCAGATCTTACTAGATCATTCATCTAATAGTACTCATTACATAACCATAATGATAGTACTCATCATCCCATAACCATGCTGGTGGTACTAATAAGCAGCATATTACATTATACTGCTCATTCATCTAAGATGGCCTTGATCCCATTCAGCTTCACCTTGGTCTGCTCCAAAACCTTCTCAAGCTCATTAATGTGGGCCTGCAACGTCATCTTCTCTTCAGCAAGCTTCAACTTCATGTTCCTAATGACATTGGCTTGAGCAACTATCAGGTTCTTCAGCATGTCATACTTCTCTTGCAGCTTGCTCTCATCAGGTTTGTTCTGCATCTGACCTCTCTGCATCTCAGCCCTCTGCTCCTGGGCATCCAAGAGGTCGTTGACATCTTCAACCAACCTCTTATAACTTGCCTGCAGCTTGATCTTCTGTTGTGTCAGATTGTGAACGACAAAAGAGCTTGTCTGATTGTCCTCAATCTTGCTAATCTTGCACTCTTCAACTTAGTCCACAACTTGGTCAATGCATTCTATAGTGTAGCTGGCCAATATGGATCAACCCATTCAACTAGCCCACAATTTCTTCCGTCCTGTAATATTAGTGTTAAACAAATGGATATGAGCTGGCACAATGAGTTAAACAATTACAGTGCTCACTAAACCACATGTTATAAAGTAACAAGTCTCAATCAGTGCTCCCAACCCTATGCACATTCTGACATATAAACAATGACATCACTAACCCACCACTATTACAGAAAATACATAACTAATTAACAACCTAACTAACAGCCAAATCTGCTGACAACACTGTGTTGGGGAACATAGCAATAATTCAAAATTTTCCTACGTATCACCAAGATCCATCTAGGAGATGCCAGCAACGAGAGAGAGGGAGTGCATCATCATACCCTTGAACATTGCTAAACGGAAGTGTTACAAGAACACGGATGATGGAGTCATACTCGCGGTGATTCAAATCGCGGAAGATCCAATCAAGCGCCGAGCGGACAGTGCCTCCGTGTTTAACACACATACAGCCCAGGACGTCTCCTCCTTGATCCAGCAAGGGGAGAGGAGAAGTTAGGGAGAGCTCTAGCAGCACGCCGGCATGGTGGTGGAGCTTGTGGATTTTCTGCAGGGCTTCGCCAACCTCTACGGACGAGGAGGAAGTATTGGAGGAGGGAGGGGCTGCGCCAGGGAAGGGGTGCGGCTGCCCTCTCTCTCCCTAACTATATATAGGGGAAAGGGGGAGGAGGAGGTGCCCTATGGTTTCCCTAGGGGAGGGGTGGCGGCCACAGGGGAAACCCTAGATGGGTTTGGGCGCCCCCACCCCTAGGAAACTTGCCCCCCAAGCCGGGAGGAGTGGCTGCCCTAGGGGAGGCGCCCCCACCTCTCTAGGTTGCGTGAGATGGCGCTCAGCCCCTTAGTGGGCTGATGTGCCCCCTCCCCTTGGCCCATAAGGCCCCCCAACGCTTGCCAGCGCCTCCGAAACCCCTTTCGGACATGCTGGTCGTCACCCGGTACCCCTGGAACAATTCAGGACTCCAATACCCTTCATCCAATATATCGATCTTCGCCTCTGGACCATTCTGGAGTTCCTCGTCATGTCCGGGATCTCATCCAGGACTCCAAATGACCTTCGATAACCACATAATATTTCCCATAACAACTCTAGCATCACCAAACCTTAAGTGTATAGACCCTACGGGTTCGGGAACCATGCAAACATGACCGAGACACCTCTCCGGCCAATAACCAATAGCGGGATCTGGATACCCATATTGGCTCCCACATGTTCCACAATGATCTCATCGGATGAACCATAATGTCGGGGATTCAATCAATCCCGTATTCAATTCCCTTTGTCTATCAGTATGTTACTTGCCCGAGATTCGATCGTCGGTATCCCTATACCTTGTTCAATCTCGATACCGGCAAGTCTCTTTACTCATTTCGTAACGCATGATCCCGTGACTAACTCCTTAGTCACACTGAGCTCATTATGATGATGCATTAGCGAGTGGCCCCAGAGATACCTCTCCATCATACGGAGTGACAAATCCCAGTCTCGATTCGTGCCCACTCAACAGATACTTTCGGAGCTACCTGTAGTGCACCTTTATAGTCACCCAGTTACGTTGTGACATTTTATACACCCAAAGCATTCCTATGGCATCCGGGAGTTACACAATCTCATGGTGTAAGGAAATGATACTTGACATTGGAAAAGCTCTAGCGAACGAACTACACGATCTTGTGCTATGCTTAGGATTGGGTCTTGTCCATCACATCATTCTCCTAATGATGTGATCCCCTTATCAATGACATTCAATGTCCATGGTCGGGAAACCATAACCATCTATTGATTAACAAGCTAGTCAACTAGAGGCTCACTAGGGACATGTTGTGGTCTATGTATTCACACATGTATTACGGTTTCCGGTTAATACAGTTATAGCATGAACAATAGACAGTTATCATGAACAAGGAAATATAACAATAACCATTTTATTATTTCCTCTAGGGCATATTTCCAACAGTCTCCCACTTGCACTAGAGTCAATAATTTAGTTCACATCACTATGTGATTGTAATGAATCCAACACCCATGGGGTTTGATCATATCTCGCTTGTGAGAGAGGTTATTAGTCAACGGGTCTGAACCATTCAGATCCGTGTGTGCCTTACAAATCTGTATGTCATATTGTAGATGCAGCTACCACGCGCAATTTGGAGATATTCCAAATAACTGCTCTACTATATGAATCCAGTTTACTACTCAGAGTCATCCAGATTAGTGTCAAAGTTTGCATCGATGCAATCCTTTACGACAAACTCTTTTACCACCTCCATAATCAAGAAAATTCCATAGCCCACTAGTTACTAAGGATAACTTTGACCGCTGTCCTATGATCCATTCCTGGATCACTCTTGTACCCCTTGACTGACTCATGGCAAAGCACACTTCAGGTGCGGTACATAGCATAGCATACTGTAGAGCCTACGTCTAAATCACAGGGGACGACCTTCGTCCTTACTCTCTCTTCTCCCATGGTCAGGTCTTGAGCCCTACTCAATACTCACACCTTATAACACAGCCAAGAACTCCTTCTTTGCCGATCTATTTTGAACTCCTTCAAAATCTTATCACAATATGTATTTATTTGAAAGTACTATTAAGCGTTTTTGATCTATCCTTATAGATCTTGATGCTCAATGTTCAAGTAGCTTAATCCAGGTTTTTCATTGAAAAACACCTTTCAAACAGCCCTATATGCTTTCCAGAAATTCTACATCATTTCCGATCAACAATATGTCAATAACATATACTCATCAGAAATTCTATAGTGCTCCCACTCACTTCTTTGTAAATACAAGTTTCTCATAAACTTTGTATGAACCCAAAAAAATTAATCATCTCATCAAAGAGTATATTCCAACTCCGAGATGTTTACTCCAGTCCTTAGAAGGATTGCTAGAGCTTTGCATACTTGTTACCATCTTTTAGGATTGACAAAACCTTCTGGTTGTATCACATACTACCTTTCCTAAAGAAAATCGTCGAGGAAACAATGTTTTGACATCCTATCTGCAAGATTTCATAAATAATGCAGTAACTGCTATCGCTACGAGTGAGAAAATCTCATCATAGTCAACTCCTTGAACTTGTCGGAAAACATCTTAGC
The DNA here is from genome assembly GCF_018294505.1 of Triticum aestivum. Taxonomy (NCBI): domain Eukaryota; kingdom Viridiplantae; phylum Streptophyta; class Magnoliopsida; order Poales; family Poaceae; genus Triticum; species Triticum aestivum. The sequence goes on along the minus strand of NC_057798.1, from coordinate 717,005,692 downwards.
GATAAGTCGAGCTTTCTTAATGGTGACACTTACCATCATTGTCCGTCTTTCTTTTAAAATCGATCTGTACCCAACAGCCTTACAACCATTAAGTAGTTCTTCCAAAGTCTACACTTTGTTTTAGACATGGATCCTCTCTCGAATTTTATGGTCTCGAGGCATTTGTCGGAATCCGGGCCCACCATCGCTTCTCCATAGCTTGTAGGTTCATTGTTGTCTAGCAACATGACCTCCAAGAAAGGATTACCGTACCACTCTGAAGTAGTACGCATCCTTGTCGACCTACGAGGATTGGTAGTGACTTGATCCGAAGTTTCATGATCACTATCATTAGCTTCCACTTCAAGTGGTGTAGGCGCCAGAGGAACGACTTCCTGTGCCCTACTACACACTGGTTGAAGTGATGGTTCAATAACCTCATCAATTCTCCACCATCCTCCCACTCAATTCTTTCGAGAGAAACTTTTCCTTGAGAAAGGACATGTTTCTAGAAACAATCACTTTTGCTTCCGGATCTGAATTAGGAGGTGTACCCAACTGTTTTGAGTGACCTATGAAGATGCATTTATCCGCTTTGGGTTCGAGCTTATCAGGCTAAAACTTTTTCACATAAGCGTTGCAGCCCCAAACTTTTAAGAAACGACAGCTTAGGTTTCTCTAAACCATAGTTCATACGCTGTCATCTCAACGGAATAACGTGGTGCCCTATTTAAAGTGAATGTGGTTGTCTCTAATGCCTAACCCATAAACAATAGTGGTAATTCTATAAGAGACATCATGGTATGCACCACATCCAATAGAGTGCAGCTATGATGTTCGGACACACCATCACACTATGGTGTTCCAGGCGGTATTGGTTGTGAAACAATTTCCACAATGTCTTATTTGTGTACCAAACACGTAACTCAGATATTCATCTCTATGATCATATCATAGACATTTTATCCTCTTGTCACGACGATCTTCAACTTCACTATGAAATTACTTGAACCTTTCAATAATTCAGACTTGTGTTTCATCAAGTAAATATACTTAGAATCTACTCAAATCATTTGTGAAGAAAGAGCATAATGATATTCATTGCGTGCCTCAGCACTCATTGCATTGCACAATCAAATGTATTACTTCCAACAAGTTGCTCTTTTGTTTCATCTCACTGAAAACGAGGCCTTTCAGTCATCTTGCCCATGTGCATGTCTCGAGTGATTCAAAATCAAGTGAGTCCAAACGATCCATCTGCATGGAGTTTCTTCATGCGCATACACCAATAGACATGTTCACATGTCTCAAACTTTTCAAAAATGAGTGAGTCCAAAGATCCATCAACATGGAGCTTCTTCATGCGTTTTATACCAATATGACTCAAATGGCAGTGCCACAAGTAGGTGGTACTATCTTTACTATCTTATATCTTTTGGTGTGAACATGTGTATCACTACGATCGAGATTCAATAAACTCATTTTAGGTGCAAGACCATTGAAGATATTATTCAAATAAACAAAGTAATCATTATTCTCCTTAAATGAATAACCGTTGCGATAAACATAATCCAATCATGTCTATGCTCAACGCAAACACTAAATAACAATTATTTAGGTTTAACACCAATCCTGATGGTAGAGGGAGCATGCGATGTTTGATCACATCAACCTTCGAAACACTTCCAACACATATCATCATCTCACCTTTAGCTAGTCTCTGTTTATTCTGTAGCTTTTTATTTCGAGTTACTAAAACTTAGCAACCGAACCGGTAGCTAATACCCTGGTGCTACTAGGAGTACAGTAAAGTACACATTAACATAATGTATATCAATATACTTCTATCAACCTTGCCATCCTTCTCATCTACCAAGTATCTAGGGTAGTTATGCTTCAGTGACCGTTCCCCTCATTACAGAAGCACTTAGTCTCGGGTTTGGGTTCAACATTGGGTTTCTTCACTAGAGCAGCAACTGATTTGCCGTTTCATGAAGTATCCCTTCTTGCCCTTGCCCTTCTTGAAACTAGTGGTTTTACTAACCATCAATAATTGATGCTCCTACTTGATTTATACTTTCGCGGTGTCAAACATCACGAACAGCTCAAGGATCATAATATCTATTCCTAATATGTTATAGTTCATCACAAAGCTCCAGTAGCTTGGCAGCAGTGACTTTGGAGAACCATCACTATCTCATCTAGAAGATTAGCTCCCACTCGATTCAAGAAATTGTAGTACTCAGACAATCTGAGCACATGCTCAACGATTGAGCTTTTCTCCCTTCACTACAAAAAAAAGACACATCCGTGACATTTTGGGCTGAACGAAGTTTTTTTCTGTCATACATATGATACTTCTATGACGATAATTGTGACAAAACCCGGTATCATCATATATGTGGTGGGCTCCTACTTCTGTGACAAAAAAATGACAGAAAATGGGCTTTTAGTCCTGGGCGGGCCGGAGACGCAGCTGCATGACATTCTTTGGGCCGTCCATGACGGAAAAACCCGTGGTAGAAGCGAGGGCGAGGAAAATTTCGGGGAGTTGCCGGTTATGGTGGGAGGTCGGGCGCCGAGCGATGCGCGTTTCTCTCGTACACGTACGCGCGTGTGTGCGAGGCGTTGACTCTAACTAAACCCGAGCGAGGCGTTGGGCTCTAACTGAACCCGAGCGATTGCACTGCAGGCTAAGCGTTACTGAACCCGAGCGATCGATCGATGGTTGTTAACTGAACCCGATCGAGCGATTCCTTCGCTACTACTGCTAACTGAAGCCGATCGATTGGATGAACAGTGAGCGTTGCGGGGGGTTTGGATGAACAGTGAGTGGTGGCGTTGCCTCTGGATGAACAGGACCCCATGGTGTGGAGGGCTAGATGAACAGTAGACGATGGAGGGGTGCCCATGGAGGGGTGGCTGAACAGGACCCCATGGTGTGGAGGGCTGGATGAACAGTAGACGGTGGAGGGGTGCCCATGGAGGGGTGGATGAACAGGCCCCCGTGGTGTGCAGGGCTAGATGAACAGTAGACGGTGGAGGGGTGCCCGTGGAGGGGTGGTTGAACAGTAGCCGGTGGAGTAGCGCGCGGTGGAGGCTGGATGAACAGGAGCCCGTGGAGGCTGGAGGAGGTCGACGGTAGCCCGTGGAGGCTGGAGGAGGTCGACGGTGGAGATGAACAGTATCCCGTGGAGTCCCATTTTGTGGTACGCCACACCCCTCCCGATGAACAGGACCCCCGTTTCGACCGTAGCGCTCCAGCACAAGTCCGTTTCATCCGTTTTGCAGTACGCCACACCCCTCCCGATCAACAGGACCCCTGCTTCGACCGTAGGAGGTCCGTTTCCTCCGTTTTGCGGTACGCCACACCCCTTCCGATCAACAGGACCCCCGTTTCAACCGTAGGAGGTCCGTTTCCTCCGTTTTGCGGTACGCCACACCCCTCCTGATGAACACGATCCCGTTTTGAACGTGGCCGGTCGAACACAAGGCGGTTTCCTCCGTTCTGCGGTACGCCAGGCCTCGTTTCCATCGCCTGTTTCGTCCAATCCCTCCCGATGAACACGACCACGCATTCCGTTCCGACCCAGCTGGTTGGCTTCCCATGAACACGACGACGACGCTGTTTCTCCGTTCCGACCCAGCCAATGTACACGAGCCCTGGCCGTACGTATATATGCGCAAGTAGGCGTTCGGGACCCCGCCCATATGTACACATACATGGCCGTATTTTCTTTCTTGCACCCTGGACGTTGTACGTACGTGTACATGATACGTGCGCGCCTCTACTACGACACGTGCGCGCCTCTACATCCACTAGTATATATGTGCGTACACGTTTGCAACCAGAATGACAATGCTACGTACGCTTCGACCAGGTGGGTCCCGACTGTCAGGCACTTCCTTGCGTGCGAAGATGTAGCTGGTGGGTCCCATCAGTCAGGGGGGTGAATCGTTTTTTTTTTCGGAGGCACTTCCTTGCGTGCGAAGATGTAGCTGGTGGGTCCCAGCAGTCAGGGGGGCGAATCATTTTTTTTGCCCGGACGCACTTCCTTGCGTGCAAAGATGTAGCTGGTGGGTCCCAGTAGTCAGGGGGAAATGTTTTTTTCGCGAAATACGGTGGCCCGTCCGGTGGGTCCCTGCTGTCAGGCGGAGGAATAATTATTTTCTGCGTAATAAGGAGGCACTTCCTTGCTGCGGCCGTGGACCCAGTGTCACGCCCAAGACGCGACCCTATCCTAAAGAAACTCGAAGGTCCCACCAAGGATAGAAGCGCATCTTGAAGACGCTTTTGCAAGGTGGATATCATTACATCAACATTACATAATAGATGGGGATACATACAAAAGGACATACAATGCCACACGAATACAACAATACAATACATGAGAGCATCATCCGACTACGGATGAAACACAAACAGAAACTCAAACGACATCCACCTTGCTAGCCCAGGCTGCCGACCTGGAACCTATTCCCTGATCAAAGAAGAAGCAGAAGAAGAACTCCAAAACAAGCAAACATCGCTCTCGCGTCATGATCATTGCATAAACCTGTACCTGCAACTGTTGTTGTAGTAATCTGTGAGCCACGAGGACTCAGCAATCCCATTACCATGGGTATCAAGACTAGCAAAGCTTAATGGGAAAGGAAGGGGTAAAGTGGTGAGGTTGCAGCAGCGACTAAGCATGATATGGTGGCTAACATATGCAAATAAGAGCGAGAAGAGAGCAAATGGAACGGTCATGAAGCTAGCAATGATCAAGAAGTGGTCCTGAACTCCTACTTACGTCAAACATAACCCAAAAACCGTGTTCACTTCCCGGACTCCGCCGAAAAGAGACCATCACGGCTACACATGTGGTTGATGCGTTTTAATTTGGATCTGGTGTCAAGTTATCTACAACCAGACATTAACAAATTCCCATCTGCCACATAACCGCGGGCACAGCTTTCAAAAGTTCAAACCCTGTAGGGGTGTCCCAACTTAGCCCATGATAAGCTCTCACGGTCAACGAAGGATATTCCTTCTCCCAGGAAGACCCGATCAGACTCGGAATCCCGGTTACAAGACATTTTGACAATGGTAAAACAAGACCAGCAAATCCGCCCGATGTGCCGACAAATCCCGATAGGAGCTGCACATATCTCGTTCTCAGGGCAACACCGGATGAGACTAGCTACGAGTAAAACAAGACTTCGAGTTTCCCCGAGGTGGCCCCGCAGGTAGCTCAGTTCGGACCAACACTCGAAGGAGCACTGGCCCGGGGGGGCTAAAATAAAGATGACCCTGGGGCTCCGAAACCCAAGGGAAAAAGGGCTAGGTGAGGCAAATGGTAAAACCAAGGTTGGGCCTTGCTGGAGGAGTTTTATTCAAAGCGAACTGTCAGGGGGGTCCCATAAATCACCCAACCGCGTAAGGAACGCAAAATCCGGGAACATAACACCGGTATGACGGAAACTAGGGCGGCAAGAGTGGAACAAAACACCAGGCATAAGGCCGAGTCTTCCACCCTTTACCAAGTATATCGATGCATTAATTAAATAAGAGATATTGTGATATCCCAACATAAACCTGTCCACCATGGGGCAATCTTCAACTTCACCTGCAACTAGCAACGCTATAAGAGGGGCTGAGCAAAGCGGTAACATAGCCAAGCAATGGTTTGCTAGGAAGGGTGAAAAAGGTTAGAGGGTGACATGGCAAATTGGTAAGCTTGAAGAGCAAAAGATAGGTAGCGCAGCAAAGCAACAGAACGAAGAAACTAGCATATCAATGATAGTAGTGAGATCTAGGGTAGCGGTCATCTTGCCTGAAATCCCGCTAGGAAGAAGAACGAGTCCATGAAGAAGACGAACGGATGAAGCCGAACCAAGCGTAGATGAACAAATCCTCATGATCGCAACGAAACAGGAACTATCGAGAAGAAGCACACAACATGGTAAACACACCACACATAAACATGGCATGATGAACAACAAGCATGATGCATGACAAGGCTACATGAATCTACTCATGGCAAGAGATGATGCAAACAAGAACAACACATCAAGACAAGTTTAAATGAGGCCGGGAATAACATATAACATTTCCGGTAAGTCCTCATATGCAAATTTCGAAATTGGTCCAGATCTGAATAAACCTTATGTTCAAGTTGTTAAACATCAAGTTAAGATGCACCAAGATGATCTACACGAGATTCTAGTCAAGTTACATATAAAGTTCATTTAATTCGGAGCTACGGCCTAGAAGATATGAGCAAAACAAGTTAAACATGGCATTGATGCAAAATGCATACAAACATCAAGCAAACACCTCAAAACAAGGATTCAACAAGTTAATATGAAACTACATGCAATTCTAAGCAAGTTTCATATAGAGTACACCCAAAACGGAGCAACGGTTCAACACATACACTCTATACATGTTTAAAGGACAAGTTGTCCAAAACAGCAACAAGGCATCTTGCAAGCATCAAAAAAATATGCTACAGCACCCCAACATGAGAACAAAAGGCATGGACATTCTGTACAGGTAAAGCATAACAAAATATGAACACTGAGCTATCTCCATAAATCACTAGAACATGCTCAAAAAGACATGGCAAGATTGCAAACAATAACAGTTTCAGACTTTGCAGAAATAACATCAGGTTGCAATGTTTAGAGTTATCAAACAACATGTTACAAAAATTTAACATGGCAAACAAAGGCATGGAATGTATCTACTAATTGCATAGAAAAAAAGTCCCTTACTGACCATGAGCCCAAAAGGACCAGAAGATAAGATGGCACCCATGTAAACATGGCAAATGATATGACAGATTCAAACATGGCAGGAACAACAATAAGTAGGCATGTTGGTGAGCTTGTACCCCTCACCACAGAGCAATACATGGCATGAAAAGGCAACCAGCAGCAATAAGACATATTTATGAACCTAAGCATGGAAAGAACAAGTTCATAGGGTACATGGATCACTAGTAAAGCTCATGGCAAAACTGAACTTCATGTTAACAGGCTGACATCAACATTATTTAGCAACTTTGGAGCATGATTACAACAAGCTACAGCAGGCTATAAATGCAACCAGGGGCATGGATGGATAGATCATGACATGTAGAACAAAACATCCTTAGTGAACATCTCCAGATTATGCATAGAATGTCTTGTAGTAGCAGGTTTACATAGCATCACGAAATAACAGATTCAGCCTACCAAAACAGCAACAGCAAGTACCCTACTTAACAAGCTTGATGCACTCACTACAAGACTCACAAAAATACATGGATTGCACTTCTGTAAAGATGGCATGATGTAGTATAAAACACATGTAGAGCTCATGCTCATAGGAGGCACACACAAAATGCAACAAAAATGACAAATCATCAAGTTCTATTAACAGACAATAGTCAACATCATATAGCACTCTTGCAACGATGATTAGGGCATCAGGACGAACTCAAATTAACATGGCACAATGGAACAAAATGTAGAGCATCTGTACGCAAAACGGAGTAGTATGCAACAAGTTATGGCATGATGAACAGGTGCACAAAATGTAGCAGATCTCGGGACTTAGTGCGAATATACCCTCGCGAAAAAGTCAACCCGGGACGGGACGGTGCGGGACGGAGCGCGGGCGTTTGGATCTTCTCCTGGCGGATCTGGTCCACCCGGACCGGATCTGGAGCGGGTCGGGCGCGGGAGGCGGCGAGGTGGCCGGAGACGGCGACTTGCGCGGTGGCGGAGGGCGGAGGCCGGCGAGCAGGGCGGCGGGGCACGGTCGGACGGTGGTCGGGGCGGCGCGGCACCGCGGCGGAGAGGCGGCGGCGAACCGGCGAGCGGGCGGCTACGGCGGGTCCGGCCGAAGGCTCGGGCGACCGCGGGAGGCGGCGCGGCCACCCGGCGGCGGGGTCGGTGATCGGCGGCCGGGAGCCAGGCGCGGGCGCGGTCGAGCCCGGGACGGGCGGGCCATGGGACGGGCGGGCCGCGGGAGGTGGGAGGCGCGGTTGAGGCGGCGAGGGTGACATGGCGACCGGTGATTGGATGCGGGGGAGGATGGACGCGTCCGTCGGCAGAGCGGACATGTCCGGCGCGGTGAGGGAGGAGACTGCTAGGGTTTCGGGGGGATTCATCCGCGAATTCGGGGGAGGGGGCATATTTATAGGTTCTGGGAGTTAGGAGAGTCCAAATGAGGTGCGGTTTTCGGCCACGCGATCGTGATCGAACGACCGAGAGCATGGAGGGGGTTTGGATGGGTTGTGGGCCACTTTGGAAGGGTGTTGGGCTGCAACACACACGAGGCCTTTACGGTTCCCCGGTTAACCGTTGGAGTATCAAACGACCTCCAAATGGCACGAAACTTGACAGGTGGTCTACCGGTGCTATACCAAGGCCGCTTGGCAAACCTCAGGCCATTCCGAGAAAGTTTAACACCCACTCACAACAAGAGACAAAAGGGGAACGCCGGAGGACATAGGAGTGCCGGATTACAAAACGGACAACGGGGAAAATGCTCAGATGCAAGAAACGAACACGCATGCAAAAAGAAATGCACATGATGACATGGAAATATGCAACACGCAAGCAACTGACATGGCAACGACGGTAAATAACTGGCAGACACCTGGCGCATCGAATCCGGGGCATTACACCCAGCTGTCAGCCTCTCCACGTATAGTCCACGTCCGATGGAAGTCGTTCCTTGACCACGTTGACCACGCTGCGCCGAGAGCACCAGGGCGGTGGACGACGGCGAGGCCTAGGAATGGGACGACACGGAGGCGGGGAAGACGTGGCAGTGGAAGCCCGCACGGAGATGAGTATGAGGGTTCACCGGTTCGGCTGCGGTGTGAGGCTGCCGTCGCCACAGAATAACAGGGGGTGTGGGTGAGTAGAGGGAGCCCTGGCCAGCGGTTCGAGTAGTAGGGGGCGCTGAGGCCTGTGTGGCAGCACAGTCGGCCACGGGAGGCGGGAGCAGGCGGTCCCGCGGCGCTGCTTTGGCGGCTAGAGCAAGAAGTTCAGAGATTGAAGAAACACGACGGCCGTTGGATTGACATCCAACGGACGTCTGCTAGAATTGTTTGTTAACGTATATAATAACTAAAAAATCTTGCATACGCGTCAACTAAACAGGCCCACAAGTCAGACCACTCCTTTTTTTTAATAATTTATATATAGCTCATGGCAACTTCTTATGCGATTTATTGCAGTCATTTTTTTTTGGTTGGCCAGGGACAATTTCGCATATTTCTATGGGTTCCAAACTATTTTGAATACCGAAATGTCAAGCCAGATTGAAAGTACTTTGAAGATATATTTAAATTAGGTTAATGCCCAGTGAAATAGGAATCTGAAAATGTGAAAAAAAAATTATAAAATAATTGCCAATTTGTCATCTGTTTTTATATTTACAACCCATTTCATATTACTTTCAAGATTTGCAGGCGTCTTGAAAGAGTTGCAGCCCATCAGGGCGTAGAAAGGGCTGGTCACATGGTGAACATAAAATATAAGCCTAGGCTAGACGGGCCACAACCCAGTTCAAACCATGCTCCATCTCAACAATAACAAAAAAAAATACTGCTCGAGCAGCTACGTCCTAGGTGTCAGCCGATCTTGTGTTGTTCTCTTGTCTATTGACTATATACACTCACAATGACGTGGGTCCCAGATGTCAGGAAAACACTAGGAGGAAGCATTTTATTTTTCCATACTGTCATCCTATCCACGTACTTCTGCCGGTTCCTGTTGTTTGTTGACCATGTTGACAACGCGAGAGGGCGGCGCCACGGCGAGCGCACCAAACTGCGCGGAGGACGTCGGCGTTAATGATTTAGGAGATGGTGGGGCGGTGATGCGTGCACTGAGGCGCAGCCAGCCGTGGGAGGCGGAAGCAGGCGGCCCCACCGGTGCTGGTTTAGTTTTGGCGGCTGGAGGAAGACAGGACCAAAGAAACACGACAGACTGTAAAAGCAGCAGGAGTACTTAACAACCTTAACTGAAACCAGCAGGGGCACTTAACAACCAAAGCTGAAAGCAGTATGAGTACTTATACAGGTTCGACCGTACAAAGCACGCCTCGAACAGTGCTACTTTGCCTACAGTTAACCAAGTGTGAGGCCGCCAAGCCCCAGGACCGCCACCCCGCGCATCCACAACCTTCTGAGAGCGGCTTCATCTCGCAATGTGGTCAATAAACAGGATATTCGCTTTAGAGCCATGGAAAAGCATGAACATAATCTTCTGTCCTATTCTCCAAGATGGACGGGCCTTCATTATTTGAGACCACCCATGAATAAGTATCTTTTCACCTCCAAGGGGAATTGAGTAGGTCGACATAAACATCATGTTGTGACCAAGCGCAAGTCTGACCCGACCATGGTCAGGCATCTGTATAGGAACAATAGAACTGGGCAGTTCCTGTGTCAAGAAGATCACATCTATAAAATTGTGTATAAGCAATAGTTTATGAACAACATATATAACAGAAAATAGCTCGTACCATAAGTTTCTCGACACAGTTGGACCTGTTCAACGAGTGCAGCAGTGGCACACATATCCCACGTGGCCTTCCACCATTGAAACAACCCACAAGGACCTCAAGACGATCAATAAAGTGTAGGAACTTGTGGATGTCGATCCAGTCAACTTCAGTGCCATCAGTAACAGCCGAGTTATTACAGAGTAACAAACAAGCAGACTGCTTAACTCTAAAAAAAGCTACACGTGCCACCAATTATAAGAAAATATTAGTTAGAAGTAGCATCTTCGTGAGAGATTCGTTGCTACCTCTAAAGTTAAATTGTGATTAGTTAGACAGAATAGGTGGATTAAGAAGTAATCGAGGCAACAAGCAAGAACCAGATACAAAACTAACATGGATGAACAATTGGAACGACGTCGGGGTGGAAGATCACAGTGAAGATGAGATCAAGTTCTGCTATTTCCATCAACATTCATGCCCCAACTTTCAGTCTGTAACACTTAAGAAAGTTTATCCAAGTTCGGCCATAAAAAAAGCAGCGATCTTCTTGGTTCATGAACCCAACTCGGAACTTATATCCCTGGCTTGTCTTCACTGTGACCATTAAACTAGTGTATTCAGTTCTGGCAAGGCCGAGCATCTTGAGTACATGTGTTCTGGCAGAGCAAATAATACACTGCAGGAAAAATAATATGAGAACACAACATGTTCAAAAAAACACCACCCTCCCGGATAGAAAAGAGGATTCTAGGAACATACTGTGCGCATTTCAAAATGCTGTGTAAGGATGAGAAGGAACAAGTGTGGCGTCTCGCCGAGGGCGCAGAAACCTGTAGGGTCCTCGCACTTTGGGCACTGCAAATGAAACACGCTAGATTCAGTAGGAAGAAAAATGCATCAACGGCGGCGGCTGCCATCCTAGGATTACCTGCGACCAAGGGACTTGGATTTATCGGGGATGGATGAAGAATTCGTACCTGGTTCTCCATGAGAAAACCCTATGCAATCGCCGAGAGGGGGTTTTCTCTGAACAAGCAGACGAGGGAGAAGGGGATTCAGGCCCAGTGAAATATTGTCGCTTCGTCCGTCCAGCTTACTGCTAAAGCCGGAAAGGGGGGTTGTGATTTGACGGCTCATTGGGCATTACTGCGGCGCTACGACCGGGGTGTGTCTACCGTGCAGTTGTGCACTCTAATTTGTGCATATGGCACGTAGACCCCGTTGCCGGTTGCCCCACATATCAGCGAAAGGAAGTAGAAAGACAGGAGTAACTAGTTACACATAAATATATTTTTTGACAGAGAGATACTCCCTCTGTAAAGAAATATACAAATCTTTTATATCACAACTTTATACATAAGAAAAATCAAGGGGAATATATATAACATATATCTCTACTCTTATAAAAAACAAAGTTGGTGATGATGGTGTGCCTGCCATCCTGCAATATAAGCCGTCCGATTTATATCTGACGGATAGGAAGGGAAAATGGAAATTTTGCAAAAGATACCCACACCGACTCAACATTTGCAAATAAGGCCTTCCCTTGTTCATCCTTTTCTCCCACAAGATAAACTACTCATACAAATGCATCTTGATGTTCCGTGCAACGCATGGGCATCTTGCTAGTAATTATAAAAAACAGAGTTGTTTTTAACACAGTATAGACGAGTTGGTGATGATGGTGTGCCTGTCATCCTGCAATATAGGCTGTCCAATTTATATCTGACGGATAGGAAGGATACTATGGCAATTTTGCAAAAAGGTACCCACACACCTCTCCACATTTGCAAATAAGGCCTTCCCTCGTTCATCCTTTTCTCTCACAAGATAAAATACTCATACAAATGCATCTTGATGTTACGTGCAACGCACGGGCATTATGGGAGTTCAGCTTTTTCTATGGGGGTTCAGCTGAGAATATATAATACTCAAACAGGCTCACGGTTCCGGACTTTGGGCCGCAGGCCCACCCTGCATGTTTGGGGGCCCATTTGTTCTACCTCAGCGCTTTTCATATTGCAAGCGATCGGTACGGCGCTGGTTTTAGATGCTGTCGGAAGGCGAATACACAAAATTGAATAACGCACGGCAGCTGTTGGATTGAAATCGAACGACAGTTCCTAACCAGCAATCAGAGTTCCAATTCTATCAACGATATACCATGTGATAAATAATACTGTCATACTACTTATGCACACAGGACACTTGTTTCACCATGCCAAATTATTACATCAAAATCTCTCGGAGGATAGATCAGTTTGGCAGTTGCGTGCTGGTACTGAAGAATTTCAAAGTTGATTTGGACTAGCTCTCCTTGCCGAGAAAGTTCGATTTTGACATCATCCCCTACCACAAGATATGATTTAGATTTGAACCTTGACCATTCTTTAGCATCAACCATCATGCGACCATCCTTTGTACTTACGGTATATTGAGCAGGTTCATTCACACCAAGGCTGCCCATGGTAAGAGAAACATGGCCGCGGTCGCCCGGATTGTTGAACGACTCCCTCGTTGCTCTAGGAATTCTCTGTTTGCAAACAAGAAGACATACCCAAACATTTAGATGAACACAGTGAATCATGTGAAACAACATGAAAAGAAAAAAGAACAAAGAACTTGGGCGACCAATGCTTACCAAGAAGGTGGACATGTTGGTTTTCATAAGGACTTTGGTATATGAAGTGTGAACTGCAGCCCAGTCTGTTGCCGGTGCAACTGCACGGGCCGAAGCAAATGCAAGTGCAAGTGTTGGTGCAGGTGCCGAAGCCGCTGCTGCTGCCGGAGATGGTGCTCCTTGTAGAGCTGGTGCCGGTGTCAGAGCAGGTGTCGGTGTTGATGCCCGATCCTCTGGTAGATCAGAATGATCCGCTGACGCGGTCGGTGCCCAATCCTCAGCTGGATCAGACTGAGCTGCTGCCGCTGTCAGTGCTAGAGCAACTGCCGGTGCTTGATCCGTTGCTGAAGGTGGTACCGATGTGTGAGACAGCGGCGATCGTGTCTGGTCTGCTATGATCAGCTTTCTAACTTGACTAGGATCCGTGACCTTGATCCAGTCTTTTTCTTCATTTCTTCTAAACCGAGAAGGACTAATTGTGGCATTTTTGTTAAACCAAACTGCAGTTCATCATAGGGATTCAGCTTGTACTCAGACAACAGACTAATCCAATATTTTCCAGTAATATAAGTGATGGATAGTGCCTTCATTACTGACACGACATAAGAAGTCAAACCTGCAAAAATAGCCATCGTAGAGCAAACCAAACGGTTTATTCTGTGATGAATGTCACATGACAAAACCTACATCATAAAATTGGAGGAAAAGAAAGAAAACATGACATTGAATCACTAACATTTAGACAGTAAATCAATAAGATTTACTTGATGTGACACGAGTGAATCCTTACAAGGAAATCACTATGTTGAAGTACCAAACAGAAGATTGATCGTCCAACTACGGCTGGCATACAGGGGCCCCTCCTACTCCCACAAGCAGGACAGTTCAAAGGTCGTGACAAATCGTATGGACCGAACATCCATGGGACTGGAAATCCTGGTGGGTGCGATAAACCCTGCAATGCATACAGATATTGGAGTGTAACCATAATTGATAAACCGTCCTCACAAAAAAGATGATCTGGATACTTCAAAATATACAGACTGAATTGAGTGGTCATACATTAACATAGACCATTCTCAGGACTGACCACACACCAAAAGAGGCAGTACTAATAAAGAATACAGGGTTCACAAACACAAATCAAGTACTGAACAATAGTACTTACTACAGATAAGCAAAGTTGCACTAATTAAACTCTGCAGACTATTTCTTGCCACCAACCTACGGGATGAACCCCGCATAACTGACTAGGCCATGGACTTCATGAGAGATATCTACATGCACCATCACCATCTTGTCAACCTTGGAGAACCTAACAGAGTGGTCTTTCCACTCATAAACATGATGATGAAGACAGGCTGCATCAGATTTGTTGGGAAGCTTTACAAGAACCACACCCTATGTAATCGAAGGCACAGCCAGGAAATTGTTGTGGTCAAGTACAGCCTCAAGAACACGCTTGATAACAATGCTACAGGAAAACACTAGTTCAGGACATGTGGCGACAAGGACACAACAGCTGGATAGTTTAGAAGTAGAACTCATCCCCAGGTCTTCCAGTTCACATGGCATGACTTTGAGAACTTCATCTCCACCGCGGACCTGGTTCTAATTCAAACAGAAACAATATTTTATTACTACCTCCGTTCAGAAATATAAGATGATTTTCGATATTATACTCCATATATGACTACATATACACACAGAAATGAGTGAACAAAGACACTAGAACATGTCTTCAAAGGCATGAGAGAAGAGGGATTACTTGCAATATCCATAACACAAGTTACTGAGGCAAATATACCCTCTTCAAAGGTAGCATTGATGTTCATAAAGTACTCCCTCCGTCCCAAAATTCTTGTCTTCGATTTGTCTAGATACGGATGTATCAAGTCACATTTTAGTATTAGATACATCCGTATCTAGACAAATCTAAGACAAGAAATTTGGAATAGAGGGAGTAGTTGAAAGTAATCTACAAGAAATTGGTGTCAACCTCTCGCATGTTTTGGTCAAAAGAGGAATTTAGAACCGTCATTTGGCACACTAAAATCACATGCAAGATCACCCAGAAAGTTGTACTACCAGTACTAGTACTGCATGTTAGATGAAAAAACACGATCAAGATCGAGAAAAAGATCGTCAACAAGAGACATTACCTGGACTTGCTTAATGAGGGATCCCGAAGAGGGGGGCTTGGACAGGGCGATGGCTTTGAGCTTGTCTGTGGTAGTCTCGGCGGGGTGCTTGCGCTTCTTCATACCATGAGCCTCGATGGTTTTGGCCAG
This sequence comes from Triticum aestivum, assembly GCF_018294505.1. Lineage (NCBI taxonomy): Eukaryota > Viridiplantae > Streptophyta > Magnoliopsida > Poales > Poaceae > Triticum > Triticum aestivum. Next base: position 716,990,310 of record NC_057798.1, on the reverse strand, counting down.
AGCCATAGACGTCACGTCAGCCGGTGCTCCAGCGTCTATCCAAGAGAGGAAGCTGAGAGAGAAGAGAAGAGTGAAAGGAGGAATGAGATGAGGGAGAAGCGAAGCGAGTGGGGGTTTTCTTCAAGAGAGGAAGCTGAGAGAGAAGAGTGAAATGATGGTTGCTTCGTCCATCCAACTTACTGCTGGAAAGGAGGGGGTTTTGTGATTTGACGGCTCATTGGGCATTATTGTGGCGCTTCGATCAGGGTAGTCTATCATCAATCTACTATGGAGTAATTTAGTGCATGGCTAGTGGACCCACGTGCTGGCTGTCCCACACGTCGGCGAAAGTGAGTAATTTAGCACATGGCTGGAGGAGGATCCGCACGGTAGATCGTGTCCACTGCTTTTCTGACGAAAAAAATGATTACAGCAAGCGTTTCCACTCTTACGACGAATGAGTGCAAAACATGGCAGCCACTTGAACATACACAGTGCTCCTACTACTAGGCATGTGCAGTGGTTCATACGTCAGTACTAGACAATCTTGTTGCTAGTGTAGTAAGATATGACGATAACAAATGATGTTGTGCGCATGTCAACTACTCCTATATGTAACATAGTACCGCTTTTTCGACTGTCCGGTCGAGAATGAACAGTGAGATCAATGTTAACAGAAGTAGGTCTACAGCGTACGGAGAGTACGGTGCTACAGTACTCCATGAAACATGAACCATATGAAGCATGAATAGTGTTAGGCAGGGTGTATAAAGGGGAATTCCGTATGAAGGGTGCACGGGATGGGAGCAAAAGTTCCCTTCTCGACCCACTTTTAGGTGTTTGGCAGAGTGCATGAAGGGTGCATGAGTCCACACTAGTAGGTTAACAAAAATACACGAAGAGCAAACAACTATATTGAGATGAGAATGCAACCAAACACACCCACACGCTTTGTGCTACAGTTACTTATCTGCACTGTCTGAGTTTGATCCAACGGTCATGTTGCGCCGAGACATGGACATGCCCATGCAGAGGGCGCCTAAACACCACTGAAGTCCCTCTGCTTCTCGAGGCGCATGACGTTGGTGATGCAGGGTGCAACCGCCCGCAAAGCCCGCTCCCGGTCCACGGGAGCCAGCTCATCAAAGACAGCGTCCAATGGCACGAATGGATTCCGGTGACGGAGCCCTGAAAGGATTCGCCCGGCAAACGGCGACGGCAGCCCGCAACCCCTCCTTGTCCAGCTCAGCCCCCACCATCGCGCGGAGACGGCTCAGCTCCTCGAAGATACAGGTGAAGAAGGAGACCAGGTCAGGAAGCCGCAACTCATTGAAGTCCACGGGGTGATCGAACGGGTTTAGCCCTGACGGCCGGCATCGTCGTGTTAGCACGACGGTAGGCATCGCGCAGCCGCAACACATTCTTCGCAACTTGGTTCACCAAGTGGCTGAGGCGATCCTGGACCTCGTCACGATCGGCCCGCTCGCGCTCCAGCCGGCTCCCCTGATGGCCTATCGTATCTCCCGCTTTCTGCAGCAACGCCGCCGACTACTCGAGCATCTTTGTGGTGGACGCTTGCCGCTTTTGAAGCTCCGTGAACTCCCGCACATAACGGAGGAGCATGGCACTCCTCTCCTCCTTGAGCTCACGGAGCTCCACGTCCTTGTCCCTGAGCTCCGCATCCTTGGCATGGAGCTCCTGAGTCAAGCGCCTCACCTCGGACTCCGTGATCTGTTGCGCTGCCATGGCACCAGGTAGAAGCAATGGGGAGAGGAAGCAAAGGGGGCGAAACGGCTGAAAGGCAAAGCAATCTACGGGAAGGCGGAGGGAGCCAGCCGAGGAGCGGGGAATCTTTTGGTTTTCGCCACGGTAAAACACCAGTCGATGACTTCTCACATCAGGGAACAGTGGGTTTTACAGGCGGAGTCATCGTGACTAATTGCTGCCGCGTCTGCTCCCGTCAATCAAATAATTAAAAATCCTGCCACGCCTGCTCCCGTCAATCAAAAAATTAAAAATCCTGCCGCACCCAAACACTAGAGCAATGCCGCGGTGGATATTTAAATTTACCTGCCGACAAGTAGATAAAAAAGGGGTGAAAAAACAAATGTGGCGGCGGCCTAGCTAATCGGTCGAGCTAGCTCAACTAGCTAGCCACCGTGCTTCACTAATGTACTCGGTGGGAAAGGTGGTCTTTCGTGATTTGATGACTCATTTACTTGCTTCGGTGCCACGACCGAGGAGGACCCAGAAAACGCACGGTAGGGCATCCCACGTTAGGAAGAATATATGCGTGCACCACCCGGGAGGACCCCGAAACCGCGTGGTAGGGTGTGCCACGTCTTGGCACGGAGGAAAAATGTGCGTGTAAAAATATACTCCCTCCGTCTAGGTGTGTAGGTCATCTTACGAAAATCAAATAATCCCAAAACACTTACACGCGGTGCATTAACTTCTATCTCGTTTCTTGTTTCTTGACATATCAACCAATAAGAGATGAGGGGTGTGCATGCTTTTAATGATTTGAGACTACCAAACACGAGATGCAGTGGTTAGTTCATTGCATGCAATGTTATTAATTAGCAAATAAACATTAAGGTCTCTCGTTTTCCCCTCCTCCTTGGTCACGGTGACTTACTCACCTAGACGGAGGGAGTACTATATCAGACGTCGGCAGTAACTCTAGTAGTACCTATGGTTCGACCTCGGGACCCAGCCAGTCGGTCGAAAACACCCCACTAGCCACACAGCTTCATCATGCAAACGTAGCACGGAGGATAGATGTGGTTAGCTCCGTCTCGACCAGCCACAACGTCTCTTGTTCTAGGTGATTCTTCTATTTTCCAAGCTTTTTTGTTGTTGTAATAACACCACGGCAAGCTAGCGCCGCTCCTCGTGTGTGCCGTGCAAAGGTTAGACGATGGAGAGAAGAGATATTGAGATCGCGGACCTGGGACCCACCAGTAAGTGAGACAACGGTCATGCACGTGCTGACGAGGCAATCCCTCTACTCTACTCAACGTAATACTGTATAAAATCAAGTTATGGGACAAAGCCAACAACCATTGTTGTTTCAGGCTATCGACTTACGCTTTTTAGTCCATGTTGCCAGTTCGAATCTCATCTTTCAGATTTGTTAGTTTTAGGTCCAAATTTGATTAATGACAAGTGGGACCCCCGTGTGTTGTTCCGATATTTCAGTGTAGGATGTTTTTTTTGAACAAACACTTTGCACGGTTAGACAAGTAAAGGCACGAGTTACACGTATTTTGCAATTTTACAAACAAAAATGACAGCGGCATAGAATATCACATCCACCCCGCAGCTTAGATACCATGGTGATACGAGTTTTACACCGTTGGAAGTGAGATCCAATGGCTTGGGAGTAGTCTTTGTAATTATGCGCAATTTCCAAACTCTCCAAAGGTTTTTTTTGCAAATAAAACATTCAGGCCTCGTGTGCACCGCTGCATCTTCGATCCAACGGCTCCCCGTTGCTCATATTAGGTGCTCCCCGTGGCTTAATTACCCGCTACAGTGATATGAGCATCTAGGTCGTCTGATCAGTGACTAGATGGCACAATACTTGTACTTTCTATGCATTTCCCAAGCTCTATTAGCCGTATATTCCAAAAACATTCAAACCTCCTACTGTGGGCCGTTAGATCTCAGTGAACTTGTATCACCGTAGAATCTACGGTGCGAGAGCACCTCATATACTGCTGTGCGAGAAAACATAAGGTGCTATCACAGCTTGGATGCTACGGTGATATGAGCTTTGAGGTCGTTTGATCTGAGATCCAATGGCATCTGAGCAGTCTTTGTGCTTGTAAGTAGTGGCCGAACTCTTTTGGGGCTTTTCTGCAAAAAACAATTCAAACCACCGAGGAGGTGTTGGGTCACAAATCCAACGGCTCTGAAGAGCTTGTATCTCCAAAGCATCTAAGGTGTGGTAGCACATGATATTCTTACATACAGGAGAATATGATGTCCTCCTTCATCTTAGATGCTACGATGATACGAGCTTCGAGGTTGTTGGATATGGGATCCAAGGGCATCTGAGTAGTTTTTGTACAAATTGTGTGCAATTCTCAAACTAATCAAGGTTTCCTGTTAAAATATTAAGACACATCATGTGAGCTGCTATATCTCAGATCTACAAGCTCCAAGCAACTCGTATCGGCATATAGCATCTAAGGTATGGGGGCACATGATATTCTCCCGGGAGGAGGGGTGGGGGTGCACAACCAATCGGTGGTTGTGAGGGTGGGGACAAATATAATCTAAACAACCCTAAACAGAGTTCCACAATTTTATCTAAGGTCGAGGGGTTGACCCCCGACAATCATAGCTCCGCCTAAACACAACATTTGCATGTACTATAGTACTAGACTTAATATTCATGTTTCAGTCTCATGTTCATTTTAAATATTGAACTGAGGACCATGCATGTCTTACATTTTACTCCATTTGTTCCTATAAATATTAGTTTTTTTAGAGATTACAAATGGACTGGCACATACGGATGTATATAGACATATTTTAGAGTCTAGATTCACTCATTTTGCTCCGTATGTAGTCACTTGTTGAACTCTCTAAAAGTCTGATATCTAGGAATAGAAGGAGTATTTTTGAATTCGTGTCATACATGCATGGTTTGGAAAAATAGATGCAGTATACTTATTGGATTGTTGTTGTGTTCATGCGTGTGTGTCTGTCTGTGTGTGTGTGTGTGTCTGTGGTCATATGCTTGATACATACAAAGTTTTCTCACCTCCATATTGTTCATCTTTTAAATTTGAATTTGCATTGGAAAACTTACTAGGGATACCATGAAATGTGAAATCCACGTTGATATCACTACATCACAAACTCACTCTAATTCAACAACTCGTCATAAATCAATTACCACGTTAAGATTAGTATTTGCAAGGAAAATACGGGTATTGTAATACACATAGATTCGTTCGGCAATTTAAAAGGTTCCTTTCGTATTCTCGAATGGTAGGACCCAACGGTGTACCAGCCAGACCTTGGCTCCTGTTGATCCCAAAAAAAACGGGCTCGTGTCCTTCGGTGGCGTGCGTGGTACGCACATTAGGCAACCCCAACCAGTCGAGCCTCAGCGTTTCAAGTCGAAATATCTGGGGGCAGAATTCCAGCCCTAGGAAATTCCCCTCATGTCCCCGGTCCATAATGACTACCGATGAACAACAGAGGGATGCTTTAGTAACTAGACAACGTTCCCTCAAAAAAAAACTAGACGACGTTACCTACCGTGCCGAGCATGGTTCAATTCCCTCGGTCGCCGCTCGTCAAGGTCACCCGTTAACTGCATTGCCTAGTACTACTTCTACTACACCAGGATGAGCATAGAATTGAGCCCATTTGTTCCTGCCTAATACTTGAGTTAATATATCAGGCAATGCACTGGTACGGAAGGATTATCCTTTTACTCTGCATATATAACTTGTCTGAAGTCTAACTAAGCAAAATGTTTGACCAAATCCATTCTTCAGAAATACAACAGGACAGATGTACGGCTTGAAAATTTATTTCATGACGCAGGTTATGATATTGTTTCGAATCCTGGATCTTAAATTTCAGAAAATCCAAAAGTGAGCATGAATTCTTGAAACTGAGCATGGTCACGTGATATGGCACAAATATTACTTTGTAAGTTTTTTCTTCAATTTGAGACAAGATGTTTATGACAAGTTGCACAAATGAAGAGCCAAGGTATTTTAGAACAAAGACCTGTCACGTTAAGGTGAATGTTTTCACTATTGAAACCATGGGCATTTCGTGTCGCCATGAGTCCCCGCTTCTCATCGGCAGGTGCCGTCCGAGCAAGCGTGTGATGAGTAGACAGGAGGCATGCGAGCAGACCGTTGCGCCGGCTGACAGGGAGGTGTGCGAGCAGACCGCTGTGCAGGCTCACCGGGAGGCGAGCCCTTCCCAACTGCTCCCACTTTTAATGTCGCCAGCGCCACAGTTTAAAATCAACCCCGCACTACCTGGTATCGCTACAATCTTCTCTCTTCCTCTCCGATTCTCCTGTCGTCTACCTCCAACTAGCCTGACCTAAACGTATGCCATGCCGCATCATGATGGTCTGCCCTTAGTGTTCTGGTTTCCTGAGGAAGACACCCAGCCAGAGTCTCAAGAACATAAGGAGATTTGGGACGGGCTTGAACTGGCCTTGCGGGAAGACGCCGCACCTGTCCCCGCTCCTGTTCCAGCTCCCATCGCCCCGACTGCGCCAGCATGCATCCCCGTGGCATTGACGGGATGCGAGCCGCACATTGTCGCCGAGCTTGATCCCACGGGGTTCCACGAGGTCCCCGCCGACTTTCACGCGCCCGTGCACCTGCCAATGCATGCGCCTGCGCGTGCACTGACGCGCACGCCCGTGCCGGTGCCCGTGCACCTGCCAGCGCATGCGCCTGCGCGTGCACTGACGTGCGCGCCCGTGCCGGTGCCCGTGCACACGAATGTCTCCGCTGCGCCGTTGACAGCGCATGTCCCCGCGCGGGTGCCAGTGCCCCCCTCAGCGGCATGGATGGCCGCCGTCGACCGCTTCCTTGCACCAATGCCAGTCGCCTCCTCCCACCAGTTGACTCGCTCCGAAGTCCAGAACATTTTGGCCTTCCTTGAAGCTAGGCCAACGTCTAGGAGTACGCCAACAACCGTGCAAGACGCCGCCGTTGCCGTCGGTCAGTGGCCCGACGACACACAGAGCATGGCAGAGGAGCTGCTTCCCACCGCAAGACGCCCCCGCCGCCGCCGCGTAATCTAAATTTGCCATGAAAAACGTTCGGATTGCCATGCTTAAAATCCGAACAGTTATCATTTCCGTTTATTTTATATCGATCATCATATAATTTAAAGTCAGAGTCAGACTGAACGAAATCTATGGTTTGATCGATTGAATGTTCTGCTAGAGCCGTATCAAATTAAATATAAAACGTCATCAAGCCACATGTATTCCTTGTCATCTAACGACCTAGACTGCTTCAATGTCGAGCGCTCAACACGTTTAGCGTGCAGTTAATTTCATGCCAAAAATAGTGCTAATCACATAATAACACGCAAATAATATCCTACTTAATATCCGCATGCACTTAATATACTTCCAAATGAACGTCCATTGCACGTACACACTGACTAGTGCTGCTAGTACGTGAAACTAGTGCCGTGACTTGTGAACGCGTCCAGATATGGTCAACGGCAACATCGCCTGTGAGTTCTTCGTGTTTGCCCGTGGGTCTAAACGCGGAAGGGGAGGAGAGAGAGAGCACACATGGAGCCCACCAGTAAGTGAAGGCGAATAGTACTAAAAATAATATTACATGTTATCCATTAAATAGGCTGTGGTAATATAAAAACATTATGTGAACAAAGGGGCTACAACAAACATTGCTGTTCTACGTATGTTGCCTATTGACGCGCGACTTGAAGGCCCGGTCGCATGTTCAATCCTCATCCTTTATTTTTTAATTTGTATATGGGTCCAAATTTGTTTCATGACATGTGGGCCCCTCGGTGTGTAGTTTGTAGCACTTTAATTTGTGGGTCGAATTTTATTCCATTCTAAGTGGACTATCGGTGTGTAGTTTTGTAGCTTATTTATAATAATTAAAGAGAACAACATAGTTTTTTGCAATAATACCATGGTGCGATGTTGAAGGCGAGAAAGGACGTGCGAGAGAGCGATGACCGAGCTGGAGGGAAATCAACTAGGGGAGTTGCGGGGGTTGCAACGGTGTTTGGAGTAGTTGTGGGCCGAATGCTACAAAAATATAATCTAAACTGATCAGAATAAATGCCTACACAAATTAATCCAAGGTTAGAGTGTAACTCGCAATGTAAATAGCTCCAGCTTTGCGAGGGATGGAGAGCTCGTAGCTTCAATGCGTGGAAGATACGGTGTGAGAAAGCGAGGTCAATCGAGAGACATATAGATAGAGAGACAAAGTGAGTGTGGTCCGACATTCATTGAACAGATATATGTGCTCTGGAGAGATATTGTCCGATTGAGCTTTTGGCAAGGGTGAGGGATGTAAGATAGAGCTTGAGAGATGATCCAGTCATAGATGTGTAGATATATTTTGTGCGTGGGAGGAAGCAAGGTCAATCGATCACATAGGGTCGTCGTGCGATCGAAAGAGTGAGATGGGTTGGAGAGAGTGACCTAGATAGACAATGTGTGTGAGAGAGTATACAATGTGAATAGGTCGAATTGGGCTCAAACATGGTGATATATCATTTTTGTCCGAGAAAGAGCGAGGTCAATCGAGACATACAGAGAGAGAGAGAGAGAGAGAGAGAGATTGAGTGAGCGTGGCCCGCCATGAGGTCGAAAGAGTGGCAGCGGCTTGGATGGACTGACCTAGATAGACAATCTGCATGAGAGAGTATAGAGTGTGTCGATCAAGGCCCGAACAGGGAGATATATCATTTGTGTGTGAAAGAAAACGAGGTTAAACGAGATTCAGATAAAGAGAGCAAGATTGAGCGAGTGTGGCCCGCCGTGCGGAAGAAAGAGTGAGACAGTCTCGAGGGAGTTACCTAGATATACAACGTGCGTGCGTGCGCACGAGAGGTTGGGGGATAGATTGGCAATGCATGTATTTAGCGTGAGAGGGTGAGAGGGAGAGGGGGGGAGAGAGAGAGAAAGCTCGGCATGGGGTGCAATGGCGGGTGTGTGAGGTAAATACATTTGGTAACAGAGTGGAAAAAGGGCTTGTGTAGTTGAGAGACTTAGAGATCGAAACATGGAGAGAAAGAATGAATGTGTGTTGGAAACCGATAGCTTCCTAAGGTGGTAAGAGAGGAAGATTGACCGATACATGAAGTATGTAGCATGTGGGGGGGGGAGTTGAATGTACATAGTACGAGACTTAACATCGATGTTTCAATTCGGTGTACATTGTAAGATTTGAACTGAGGACCATGCATACGAGTAATTATTTCGAATTCGTGCCATACTAAGTTATGAAAAGTTGACATTGACTCAATTTGTTGTGCTTTTTTGTAGGTCATATGTTTGAATCCATCCAAAAGTTTTCTCACTACCATGGTGTTCATCATATACATATGAATTTGTATTAAAAAAGTAGTTTCTTCATGCGCATACACCAATAGACATGTTCACATGTCTCAAACTTTTCAAAAATGAGTGAGTCCAAAGATCCATCAACATGGAGCTTCTTCATGCGTTTTATACCAATATGACTCAAATGGCAGTGCCACAAGTAGGTGGTACTATCTTTACTATCTTATATCTTTTGGTGTGAACATGTGTATCACTACGATCGAGATTCAATAAACTCATTTTAGGTGCAAGACCATTGAAGATATTATTCAAATAAACAAAGTAATCATTATTCTCCTTAAATGAATAACCGTTGCGATAAACATAATCCAATCATGTCTATGCTCAACGCAAACACTAAATAACAATTATTTAGGTTTAACACCAATCCTGATGGTAGAGGGAGCGTGCGATGTTTGATCACATCAACCTTCGAAACACTTCCAACACATATCATCATCTCACCTTTAGCTAGTCTCTGTTTATTCTGTAGCTTTTTATTTCGAGTTACTAAAACTTAGCAACCGAACCGGTAGCTAATACCCTGGTGCTACTAGGAGTACAGTAAAGTACACATTAACATAATGTATATCAATATACTTCTATCAACCTTGCCATCCTTCTCATCTACCAAGTATCTAGGGTAGTTATGCTTCAGTGACCGTTCCCCTCACTACAGAAGCACTTAGTCTCGGGTTTGGGTTCAACATTGGGTTTCTTCACTAGAGCAGCAACTGATTTGCCGTTTCATGAAGTATCCCTTCTAGCCCTTGCCCTGCTTGAAACTAGTGGTTTTACTAACCATCAATAATTGATGCTCCTACTTGATTTATACTTTCGCGGTGTCAAACATCACGAACAGCTCAAGGATCATAATATCTATTCCTAATATGTTATAGTTCATCACAAAGCTCCAGTAGCTTGGCGGCAGTGACTTTGGAGAACCATCACTATCTCATCTAGAAGATTAGCTCCCACTCGATTCAAGAAATTGTAGTACTCAGACAATCTGAGCACATGCTCAACGATTGAGCTTTTCTCCCTTCACTACAAAAAAAAGACACATCCGTGACATTTTGGGCTGAATGAAGTTTTTTTCTGTCATACATATGATACTTCTATGACGATAATTGTGACAAAACCCGGTATCATCATATATGTGGTGGGCTCCTACTTCTGTGACAAAAAAATGACAGAAAATGGGCTTTTAGTCCTGGGCGGGCCGGAGACGCAGCTGCATGACATTCTTTGGGCTGTCCATGACGGAAAAACCCGTGGTAGAAGCGAGGGCGAGGAAAATTTCGGGGAGTTGCCGGTTACGGTGGGAGGTCGGGCGCCGAGCGATGCGCGTTTCTCTCGTACACGTACGCGCGTGTGTGCGAGGCGTTGACTCTAACTGAACCCGAGCGAGGCGTTGGGCTCTAACTGAACCCGAGCGATTGCACTGCAGGCTAAGCATTACTGAACCCGAGCAATCGATCGATGGTTGTTAACTGAACCCGATCGAGCGATTCCTTCGCTACTACTGCTAACTGAAGCCAATCGATTGGATGAACAGTGAGCGTTGCGGGGGGTTTGGATGAACAGTGAGTGGTGGCGTTGCCTCTGGATGAACAGGACCCCATGGTGTGGAGGGCTAGATGAACAGTAGACGATGGAGGGGTGCCCATGGAGGGGTGGCTGAACAGGACCCCATGGTGTGGAGGGCTGGATGAACAGTAGACGGTGGAGGGGTGCCCATGGAGGGGTGGATGAACAGGCCCCCGTGGTGTGCAGGGCTAGATGAACAGTAGACGGTGGAGGGGTGCCCGTGGAGGGGTGGTTGAACAGTAGCCGGTGGAGTAGCGCGCGGTGGAGGCTGGATGAACAGGAGCCCGTGGAGGCTGGAGGAGGTCGACGGTAGCCCGTGGAGGCTGGAGGAGGTCGACGGTGGAGATGAACAGTATCCCGTGGAGTCCCATTTTGTGGTACGCCACACCCCTCCCGATGAACAGGACCCCCGTTTCGACCGTAGCGCTCCAGCACAAGTCCGTTTCATCCGTTTTGCAGTACGCCACACCCCTCCCGATCAACAGGACCCCTGTTTCGACCGTAGGAGGTCCGTTTCCTCCGTTTTGCGGTACGCCACACCCCTTCCGATCAACAGGACCCCCGTTTCAACCGTAGGAGGTCCGTTTCCTCCGTTTTGCGGTACGCCACACCCCTCCTGATGAACACGATCCCGTTTTGAACGTGGTCGGTCGAACACAAGGCGGTTTCCTCCGTTCTGCGGTACGTCAGGCCTCGTTTCCATCGCCTGTTTCGTCCAATCCCTCCCGATGAACACGACCACGCATTCCGTTCCGACCCAGCTGGTTGGCTCCCCATGAACACGATGACGACGCTGTTTCTCCGTTCCGACCCAGCCAATGTACACGAGCCCTGGCCGTACGTATATATGCGCAAGTAGGCGTTCGGGACCCCGCCCATATGTACACATACATGGCCGTATTTTCTTTCTTGCACCCTGGCCGTTGTACGTATGTGTACATGATACGTGCGCGCCTCTACTACGACACGTGCGCGCCTCTACATCCACTAGTATATATGTGCGTACACGTTTGCAACCAGAATGACAACGCTACGTACGCTTCGACCAGGTGGGTCCCGACTGTCAGGCACTTCCTTGCGTGCGAAGATGTAGCTGGTGGGTCCCATCAGTCAGGGGGGTGAATCGTTTTTTTTCGGAGGCACTTCCTTGCGTGCGAAGATGTAGCTGGTGGGTCCCAGCAGTCAGGGGGGCGAATCATTTTTTTGCCCGGACGCACTTCCTTGCGTGCAAAGATGTAGCTGGTGGGTCCCAGTAGTCAGGGGGAAATGTTTTTTTCGCGAAATACGGTGGCCCGTCCGGTGGGTCCCTGCTGTCAGGCGGAGGAATAATTATTTTCTGCGTAATAAGGAGGCACTTCCTTGCTGCGGCCATGGACCCAGTGTCACGCCCAAGACGCGACCCTATCCTAAAGAAACTCGAAGGTCCCACCAAGGATAGAAGCGCATCTTGAAGACGCTTTTGCAAGGTGGATATCATTACATCAACATTACATAATAGATGGGGATACATACAAAAGGACATACAATGCCACACGAATACAACAATACAATACATGAGAGCATCATCCGACTACGGATGAAACACAAACAGAAACTCAAACGACATCCACCTTGCTAGCCCAGGCTGCCGACCTGGAACCTATTCCCTGATCAAAGAAGAAGCAGAAGAAGAACTCCAAAACAAGCAAACATCGCTCTCGCGTCATGATCATTGCATAAACCTGTACCTGCAACTGTTGTTGTAGTAATCTGTGAGCCACGAGGACTCAGCAATCCCATTACCATGGGTATCAAGACTAGCAAAGCTTAATGGGAAAGGAAGGGGTAAAGTGGTGAGGTTGCAGCAGCGACTAAGCATGATATGGTGGCTAACATATGCAAATAAGAGCGAGAAGAGAGCAAATGGAACGGTCGTGAAGCTAGCAATGATCAAGAAGTGATCCTGAACTCCTACTTACGTCAAACATAACCCAAAAACCGTGTTCACTTCCCGGACTCCGCCGAAAAGAGACCATCACGGCTACACATGTGGTTGATGCGTTTTAATTTGGATCTGGTGTCAAGTTATCTACAACCAGACATTAACAAATTCCCATCTGCCACATAACCGCGGGCACAGCTTTCGAAAGTTCAAACCCTGCAGGGGTGTCCCAACTTAGCCCATGATAAGCTCTCGCGGTCAATGAAGGATATTCCTTCTCCCAGGAAGACCCGATCAGACTCGGAATCCCGGTTACAAGACATTTTGACAATGGTAAAACAAGACCAGCAAAGCCGCCCGATGTGCCGACAAATCCCGATAGGAGCTGCACATATCTCGTTCTCAGGGCAACACCGGATGAGACTAGCTACGAGTAAAACAAGACTTCGAGTTTCCCCGAGGTGGCCCCGCAGGTACCTCAGTTCGGACCAACACTCGAAGGAGCACTGGCCCGGGGGGGGCTAAAATAAAGATGACCCTGGGGCTCCGAAACCCAAGGGAAAAAGGGCTAGGTGAGGCAAATGGTAAAACCAAGGTTGGGCCTTGCTGGAGGAGTTTTATTCAAAGCGAACTGTCAAGGGGGTCCCATAAATCACCCAACCGCGTAAGGAACGCAAAATCCGGGAACATAACACCGGTATGACGGAAACTAGGGCGGCAAGAGTGGAACAAAACACCAGGCATAAGGCCGAGTCTTCCACCCTTTACCAAGTATATCGATGCATTAATTAAATAAGAGATATTGTGATATCCCAACATAAACCTGTCCACCATGGGGCAATCTTCAACTTCACCTGCAACTAGCAACGCTATAAGAGGGGCTGAGCAAAGCGGTAACATAGCCAAGCAATGGTTTGCTAGGAAGGGTGAAAAAGGTTAGAGGCTGACATGGCAAATTGGTAAGCTTGAAGAGCAAAAGATAGGTAGCGCAGCAAAGCAACAGAACGAAGAAACTAGCATAGCAATGATAGTAGTGAGATCTAGGGTAGCGGTCATCTTGCCTGAAATCCCGCTAGGAAGAAGAACGAGTCCATGAAGAAGACGAACGGATGAAGCCGAACCAAGCGTAGACGAACAAATCCTCACGATCGCAACGAAACAGGAACTATCGAGAAGAAGCACACAACATGGTAAACACACCACACATAAACATGGCATGATGAACAACAAGCATGATGCATGACAAGGCTACATGAATCTGCTCATGGCAAGAGATGATGCAAACAAGAACAACACATCAAGACAAGTTTAAATGAGGCCGGGAATAACATATAACATTTCCGGTAAGTCCTCATATGCAAATTTCGAAATTGGTCCAGATCTGAATAAACCTTATGTTCAAGTTGTTAAACATCAAGTTAAGATGCACCAAGATGATCTACACGAGATTCTAGTCAAGTTACATATAAAGTTCATTTAATTCGGAGCTACGGCCTAGAAGATATGAGCAAAACAAGTTAAACATGGCATTGATGCAAAATGCATACAAACATCAAGCAAACACCTCAAAACAAGGATTCAACAAGTTAATATGAAACTACATGCAATTCTAAGCAAGTTTCATATAGAGTACACCCAAAACGGAGCAACGGTTCAACACATACACTCTATACATGTTTAAAGGACAAGTTGTCCAAAACAGCAACTAGGCATCTTGCAAGCATCAAAAAAATATGCTACAGCACCCCAACATGAGAACAAAAGGCATGGACATTCTGTACAGGTAAAGCATAACAAAATATGAACACTGAGCTATCTCCATAAATCACTAGAACATGCTCAAAAAGACATGGCAAGATTGCAAACAATAACAGTTTCAGACTTTGCAGAAATAACATCAGGTTGCAATGTTTAGAGTTATCAAACAACATGTTACAAAAGTTTAACATGGCAAACAAAGGCATGGAATGTATCTACTAATTGCATAGAAAAAAAGTCCCTTACTGACCATGAGCCCAAAAGGACCAGAAGATAAGATGGCACCCATGTAAACATGGCAAATGATATGACAGATTCAAACATGGCAGGAACAACAATAAGTAGGCATGTTGGTGAGCTTGTACCCCTCACCACAGAGCAATACATGGCATGAAAAGGCAACCAGCAGCAATAAGACATATTTATGAACCTAAGCATGGCAAGAACAAGTTCATAGGGTACATGGATCACTAGTAAAGCTCGTGGCAAAACTGAACTTCATGTTAACAGGCTGACAGCAACATTATTTAGCAACTTTGGAGCATGATTACAACAAGCTACAGTAGGCTATAAATGCAACCAGGGGCATGGATGGATAGAGCATGACATGTAGAACAAAACATCCTTAGTGAACATCTCCAGATTATGCATAGAATGTCTTGTAGTAGCAGGTTTACATAGCATCACGAAATAACAGATTCAGCCTACCAAAACAGCAACAGCAAGTACCCTACTTAACAAGCTTGATGCACTCACTACAAGACTCACAAAAATACATGGATTGAACCTCTGTAAAGATGGCATGATGTAGTATAAAACACATGTAGAGCTCATGCTCATAGGAGGCACACACAAAATGCAACAAAAATGACAAATCATCAAGTTCTATTAACAGACAATAGTCAACATCATATAGCACTCTTGCAACGATGATTAGGGCATTAGGATGAACTCAAATTAACATGGCACAATGGAACAAAATGTAGAGCATCTGTACGCAAAACGGAGTAGTATGCAACAAGTTATGGCATGATGAACAGGTGCACAAAATGTAGCAGATCTCGGGACTTAGTGCGAATATACCCTCGCGAAAAAGTCAACCCGGGACGGGACGGTGCGGGACGGAGCGCGGGCGTTTGGATCGTCTCCTGGCGGATCTGGTCCACCCGGACCGGATCTGGAGCGGGTCGGGGCGCGGGAGGCGGCGAGGTGGCTGGAGACGGCGACTTGCGCGGCGGCGGAGGGCGGAGGCCGGCGAGCAGGGCGGCGGGGCACGGTCGGACGGTGGTCGGGGCGGCGCGGCGCCGCGGCGGAGAGGCGGCGGCGAACCGGCGAGCGGGCGGCTGCGGTGGGTCCGGCCGAAGGCTCGGGCGACCGCGGGAGGCGGCGCGGCTACCCGGCGGCGGGGTCGGTGATCGGCGGCCGGGAGCCAGGCGCGGGCGCGGTCGAGCCCGGGACGGGCGGGCCGTGGGACGGGCGGGCCGCGGGAGGTGGGAGGCGCGGTTGAGGCGGCGAGGGTGACGTGGCGACTGGCGATTGGATGCGGGGGAGGCTGGACGCTTCCGTCGGCAGAGCGGACATGTCCGGCGCGGTGAGGGAGGAGACTGCTAGGGTTTCGGGGGGATTCATCCGTGAATTCGGGGGAGGGGGCATATTTATAGGTTCTGGGAGTTAGGAGAGTCCAAATGAGGTGCGGTTTTCGGCCACGCGATCGTGATCGAACGACCGAGAGCATGGAGGGGGTTTGGATGGGTTGTGGGCCACTTTGGAAGGGTGTTGGGATGCAACACACACGAGGCCTTTACGGTTCCCCGGTTAACCGTTGGAGTATCAAACGACCTCCAAATGGCACGAAACTTGACAGGTGGTCTACCGGTGCTATACCAAGGCCGCTTGGCAAACCTCAGGCCATTCCGAGAAAGTTTAACACCCACTCACAACAGGAGACAAAAGGGGAACGCCGGAGGACATAGGAGTGCCGGATTACAAAACGGACAACGGGGAAAATGCTCAGATGCAAGAAACGAACACGCATGCAAAAAGAAATGCACATGATGACATGGAAATATGCAACACGCAAGCAACTGACATGGCAACAACGGTAAATAACTGGCAGACACCTGGCGCATCGAATCCGGGGCATTACACCCAGCTGTCAGCCTCTCCACGTACAGTCCACGTTCGATGGAAGTCGTTCCTTGACCACGTTGACCACGCCGCGCCGAGAGCACCAGGGCGGTGGACGACGGCGAGGCCTAGGAATGGGACGACACAGAGGCGGGGAAGACGTGGCAGTGGAAGCCCGCACGGAGATGAGTACGAGGGTTCACCGGTTCGGCTGCGGTGTGAGGCTGCCGTCGCCACAGAATAACAGGGGGTGTGGGTGAGTAGAGGGAGCCCTGGCCAGCGGTGCGAGTAGTAGGGGGCGCTGAGGCCTGTGTGGCAGCACAGTCGGCCACGGGAGGCGGGAGCAGGCGGTCCCGCGGCGCTGCTTTGGCGGCTAGAGCAAGAAGTTCAGAGATTGAAGAAACACGACGGCCGTTGGATTGACATCCAACGGACGTCTGCTAGAATTGTTTGTTAACGTATATAATAACTAAAAAATCTTGCATACGCGTCAACTAAACAGGCCCACAAGTCAGACCACTCCTTTTTTTTAATAATTTATATATAGCTCATGGCAACTTCTTATGCGATTTATTGCAGTCATTTTTTTGGTTGGCCAGGGACAATTTCGCATATTTCTATGGGTTCCAAACTATTTTGAATACCGAAATGTCAAGCCAGATTGAAAGTACTTTGAAGATATATTTAAATTAGGTTAATGCCCAGTGAAATAGGAATCTGAAAATGTGAAAAAAAAATTATAAAATAATTGCCAATTTGTCATCTGTTTTATATTTACAACCCATTTCATATTACTTTCAAGATTTGCAGGCGTCTTGAAAGAGTTGCAGCCCATCAGGGCGTAGAAAGGGCTGGTCACATGGTGAACATAAAATATAAGCCTAGGCTAGACGGGCCACAACCCAGTTCAAACCATGCTCCATCTCAACAATAACAAAAAAAAATACTGCTCGAGCAGCTACGTCCTAGGTGTCAGCCGATCTTGTGTTGTTCTCTTGTCTATTGACTATATACACTCACAATGACGTGGATCCCAGATGTCAGGAAAACACTAGGAGGAAGCATTTTATTTTTCCATACTGTCATCCTATCCACGTACTTCTGCCGGTTCCTGTTGTTTGTTGACCATGTTGACAACGCGAGAGGGCGGCGCCACGGCGAGCGCACCAAACTGCGCGAAGGACGTCGGCGTTAACGATTTAGGAGATGGTGGGGCGGCGATGCGTGCGCTGAGGCGCAGCCAGCCGTGGGAGGCGGAAGCAGGCGGCCCCGCCGGCGCTGGTTTAGTTTTGGCGGCTGGAGGAAGACAGGACTGAAGAAACACGACAGACTGTAAAAGCAGCAGGAGTACTTAACAACCTTAACTGAAACCAGCAGGGGCACTTAACAACCAAAGCTGAAAGCAGTATGAGTACTTATACAGGTTCAACCGTACAATGCACGCCTCGAACAGTGCTACTTTGCCTACAGTTAATCAAGTGTGAGGCCGCCAAGCCCCAGGACCGCCACCCCGCGCATCCACAACCTTCTGAAAGCGGCTTCATCTCGCAATGTGGTCAATAAACAGGATATTCGCTTTAGAGCCATGGAAAAGCATGAACATAATCTTCTGTCCTATTCTCCAAGATGGACGGGCCTTCATTATTTGAGACCACCCATGAATAAGTATCTTTTCACCTCCAAGGGGAATTGAGTAGGTCGACATAAACATCATGTTGTGACCAAGCGCAAGTCTGACCCGACCATGGTCAGGCATCTGTATAGGAACAATAGAACTGGGCAGTTCCTGTTTCAAGAAGATCACAGCTGTAAAACTGTGTATAAGCAATAGTTTATGAACAACATATATAACAGAAAACAGCTCGTACCATAAGTTTCTCGACACAGTTGGACCTGTTCAACGAGTGCAGCAGTGGCACACATATCCCACGTGGCCTTCCACCATTGAAACGCCCCACAAGGACCTCAAGACGATCAATAAAGTGTAGGAACTTGTGGATGTCGATCCAGTCAACTTCAGTGCCATCAGTAACAGCCGAGTTATTACAGAGTAACAAACGAGCAGACTGCTTAACTCTGAAAAAACCTACACGTGCCACCAATTATAAGAAAATATTAGTTAGAAGTAGCATCTTCGTGAGAGATTCGTTGCTACTTCTAAAGTTAAATTGTGATTAGTTAGACAGAATAGGTGGATTAAGAAGTAATCGAGGCAACAAGCAAGAACCAGATACAAAACTAACATGGATGAACAATTGGAACGACGTCGGGGTGGAAGATCGCAGTGAAGATGAGACCAGGTTCTGCTATTTCCATCAACATTCGTGCGCCAACTTTCAGTCCGTAACACTTGAGAAAGTTTATCCAAGTTCGGCCATAAAAAAAGCAGCGATCTTCTTGGTTCATGAACCCAACTCGGAACTTATATCCATGGCTTGTCTTCACTGTGACCATTAAACTAGTGTATTCAGTTATGGCAAGGCCGAGCATCTTGAGTACATGTGTTCTGGCAGAGCAAATAATACACTGCAGGAAAAATAATATGAGAACACAACATGTTCAAAAAAAACCACCCTCCCGGATAGAAAAGAGGATTCTAGGAACATACTGTGCGCGTTTCAAAATGTTGTGTTAGGATGAGAAGGAACAAGTGTGGCGTCTCGCCGAGGGCGCAGAAACCTGTAGGGTCCTCGCACTTTGGGCACTGCAAATGAAACACACTAGATTCAGTAGGAAGAAAAATGCATCAACGGCGGCGGCTGCCATCCTAGGATTACCTGCGACCAAGGGACTTGGATTTATCGGGGATGGATGAAGAATTCGTACCTGGTTCTCCATGAGAAAACCCTATGCAATCGCCGAGAGGGGGTTTTCTCTGAACAAGCAGACGAGGGAGAAGGGGATTCAGGCCCAGTGAAATATTGCCGCTTCGTCCGTCCAGCTTACTGCTAAAGCCGGAAAGGGGGGGGGTTGTGATTTGACGGCTCATTGGGCATTACTGCGGCGCTACGACCGGGGTGTGTCTACCGTGCAGTTGTGCACTCTAATTTGTGCATATGGCACGTGGACCCCGTTGCCGGTTGCCCCACATATCAGCGAAAGGAAGTAGAAAGACAGGAGTAACTAGTTACACATAAATATATTTTTGACAGAGAGATACTCCCTCTGTAAAGAAATATACAAATCTTTTATATCACAACTTTATACATAAGAAAAATCAAGGGGAATATATATAACATATATCTCTACTCTTATAAAAAACAAAGTTGGTGATGATGGTGTGCCTGCCATCCTGCAATATAAGCCGTCCGATTTATATCTGACGGATAGGAAGGAAAAATGGAAATTTTGCAAAAAGATACCCACACCGACTCAACATTTGCAAATAAGGCCTTCCCTCGTTCATCCTTTTCTCCCACAAGATAAACTACTCATACAAATGCATCTTGATGTTCCGTGCAACGCATGGGCATCTTGCTAGTAATTATAAAAAACAGAGTTGTTTTTAACACAGTATAGACGAGTTGGTGATGATGGTGTGCCTGCCATCCTGCAATATAGGCCGTCCGATTTATATCTGACGGATAGGAAGGATACTATGGCAATTTTGCAAAAAGGTACCCACACACCTCTCCACATTTGCAAATAAGGCCTTCCCTCGTTCATCCTTTTCTCTCACAAGATAAAATACTCATACAAATGCATCTTGATGTTACGTGCAACGCACGGGCATTATGGGAGTTCAGCTTTTTCTATGGGGGTTCAGCTGAGAATATAATACTCAGACAGGCTCACGGTTCTGGACTTTGGGCCGCAGGCCCACCCTGCATGTTTGGGGGCCCATGTGTTCTACCTCAGCGCTTTTCATATTGCAAGCGATCGGTACGGCGCTGGTTTTAGATGCTGTCGCAAGGCGAATACACAAAATTGAATAACGCACGGCAGCTGTTGGAATGAAATCGAACGACAGTTCCTAACCAGCAATCAGAGTTGCAATTCTATCAACGATATACCATGTGATAAATAATACTGTCGTACTACTTATGCACACAGGACACTTGTTTCACCATGCCAGATTATTACATCAAAATCTCTCGGAGGATAGATCAGTTCGGCAGTTGCGTGCTGCTACTGAAGAATTTCAAAGTTGATTTGGACCAGCTCTCCTTGCCGAGAAAGTTCGATTTTGACATCATCCCCTACCGCAAGATATGATTTAGATTTGAACCTTGACCATCCTTTAGCATCAACCATCATGCGACCATCCTTTGTACTTACGGTATATTGAGCAGGTTCATTCACACCAAGGCTGCCCATGGTAAGAGAAACTTGGCCGCGGTCGCCCGGATTGTTGAACGACTCCCTCGTTGCTCTAGGAATTCTCTGTTTGCAAACAAGAAGACATACCCAAACAGTTAGATCAACACAGTGAATCATGTGAAACAACATGAAAAGAAAAAAGAACGAAGCACTTGGGCGGCCAATGCTTACCAAGAAGGTGGACATGTCGGTTTTCGTAAGGACTTTGGTATATGAAGTGCGAACTGCAGCCCAGTCTGTTGCCGGTGCAACTGCACGGGCCGGAGGAGATGCAAGTGCAAGTGTTGGTGCAGGTGCTGGAGCCGCTGCTACTGTCGGAGATGGTGCTCCTTGTAGAGCTGGTGCCGGTGTCGGAGCAGGTGCCGGTGTCGATGCCCGATCCTCCGGTAGATCAGACTGATCCGCTGACGCGGTCGGTGCCCAATCCTCAGCTGGATCAGACTGAGCTGCTGCCGCTGTCAGTGCTAGAGCAACTGCCGGTGCTCGATCCATTGCTGAAGGTGGTACCGATGTGCGAGACAGCGGCGATCGTGTCTGGTCTGCTATGATCGGCTTTCTAACTTGACTAGGATCCGTGACCTTGATCTAGCCTTTTTCTTCATTTCTTCTAAACGTGAGAAGGACTAATTGTGGCGTTTTTGTTAAACCAAACTGCAGTTCATCATAGGGATTCAGCTTGTACTCAGACAACAGACTGATCCAATTTTTTCCAGTAATATAAGTGATGGACAGTGCCTTCGTTACTGACACGACATAAGAAGTCAAACCTGCAAAAATAGCCATCGTAGAGCAAACCAAACGGTTTATTCTGTGATGAATGTCACATGGCAAAACCTGCATCATAAAATTGCAGGAAAAGAAAGAAAACATGACATTAAATCAATAAGATTTAGACAGTAAATCAATAAGATTTACTTGATGTGACACGAGTGAATCCTTACCAGGAAATCACTATGTTGAAGTACTAAACAGAAGATTGATCGTCCAACTACGGCTGGCATGCAGGGGCCCCTCCTACTCCCACAAGCAGGACAGTCCAAAGGTCGTGACAAATCGTATGGACCGAACATCCATGGGACTGGAAATCCTGGTGGGTGCGATAAACCCTGCAATGCATACAGATATTGGAGTGTAACCATAATTGATAAACCGTCCTCACAAAAAAGATGATCTGGATACTTCAAAATATACAGACTGAATTGAGTGGACAGACATTAACATAGACCGTTCTCAGGACTGACCACACACCAAAAGCGGCAGTACTAATAAACAATACAGGGTTCACAAACACAAATCAAGTACTGAACAATAGTACTTACTACAGACAAGCAAAGTTGCACTAATTAAACTCTGCAGACTATTTCTTGCCACCGACCTACGGGATGAACCCCGCATAACTGACTAGGCCATGGACTTCGTGAGAGATGTCTACATGCACCATCACCATCTTGTCAACCTTGGAGAACCTAACATAGTGGTCTTTCCACTCATAAACATGATGATGAAGACAGGCCGCATCAGATTTGTTGGGAAGCTTTACAAGAACCACACCCTTCGTAATCGAAGGCACAGCCAGGAAATTGTTGTGGTCAAGTACAGCCTCGAGAACACGCCTGACAACAATGCTACAGGAAAACACTAGTTCAGGACACGTGGCGACAAGGACACAACAGCTGGATAGTTTAGCAGTAGAACTCATCCCCAGGTCTTCCAGTTCACACGGCATGACTTTGAGAACTTCATCTCCACCGCGGACCTGGTTCTAATTCAAACAGAAACCATATTTTATTACTACCTCCGTTCAGAAATATAAGATGATTTTCGATATTATACTCCATATATGACTACATATACGCACAGAAATGAGTGAACAAAGACACTAGAACATGTCTTCAAAGGCATGAGAGCAGAGGGATTACTTGCAATATCCATAACACAAGTTACTGAGGCAAATATACCCTCTTCAAAGGTAGCATTGATGTTCATAAAGTACTCCCTCCGTCCCAAAATTCTTGTCTTAGATTTGTCTAGATACGGATGTATCAAGTCACATTTTAGTATTAGATACATCCGTATCTAGACAAATCTAAGACAAGAAATTTGGAACAGAGGGAGTAGTTGAAAGTAATCTATAAGAAATCAGTGTCAACCTCTCGCATGTTTTGGTCAAAAGAGGAATTTAGAACCGTCATTTGGCACACTAAAATCACATGCAAGATCACCCAGAAAGTTGTACTACCAGTACTAGTACTGCATGTTAGATGAAAAAACACGATCAAGATCGAGAAAAAGATCGTCAACAAGAGACATTACCTGGACTTGCTTAATGAGGGATCCCGGAGAGGGGGGCTTGGACAGGGCGATGGCTTTGAGCTTGTCTGCGGTAGTCTCGGCGGGGTGCTTGCGCTTCTTCGTACCATGAGCCTCGACGGTTTTGGCCAGAGCCATAGACATCACGTCGGCCGGTGCTCCAGCGTCCATCCAAGAGAGGAAGCTGAGAGAGAAGAGTGAAAGGAGGAACGAGATGAGGGAGAAGCGAAGCGAGTGGGGGTTTTCTTCAAGAGAGGAAGCTGAGAGAGAAGAGTGAAATGATGGTTGCTTCGTCCGTCCAACTTACTGCTGGAAAGGAGGGGGTTTTGTGATTTGACGGCTCATTGGGCATTACTGCGGCGCTTCGATCGGGGTAGTCTACCGTCACTCTACTACGGAGTAATTTAGTGCATGGCTGGTGGACCCAGGTGCTGGCTGTCCCACACGTCGGCGAAAGTGAGTAATTTAGCGCATGGCTGGAGGAGGATCCGCACGGTAGATCGTGTCCACTGTTTTTCTGAAGAAAAAAATGATTACAGCAAGCGTTTCCACTCTTACGACGGAGGAGTGCGAAACACGGCAGCCACTTGAACATACACAGTGCTCCTACTACTAGGCATGTGCAGTGGTTCATACGTCAGTACTAGACAATCTTGTTGCTAGTGTAGTAAGATATGACGATAACAAATGATGTTGTGCGCATGTCAACTACTCCTATATGTAACATAGTACCGCTTTTTCGACTGTCCGGTCGAGAATGAACGGTGAGATCAATGTTAACAGAAGTAGGTCTACAGCGCACGGAGAGTACGGTGCTACAGTACTCCACGAAACATGAACCATATGAAGCACGAATAGTGTTAGGCAGGGTGTATGAAGGGGAATTCCGTATGAAGGGTGCACGGGATGGGAGCAAAAGTTCCCTTCTCGACCCACTTTTGGGTGTTTGGCAGAGTGCATGAAGGGTGCATGAGTCCACACTAGTAGGTTAACAAAAATACACGAAGAGGAAACAACTATATTGAGATGAGAATGCAACCAAACACACCCACACGCTTTGTGCTACAGTGACTGATCTGCACCGTCTGAGTTTGATCCAACGGTCATGTTGCGCCGAGACATGGACATGCCCATGCAGAGGGCGCCTAAACACCACCGAAGTCCCTCTGCTTCTCGAGGCGCACGACGTTGGTGATGCAGGGTGCAACCGCCCGCAGAGCCCGCTCCCGGTCCACGGGAGCCAGCTCGTCAAAGACGGCGTCCAATGGCACGAATGGATTCCGGTGACGGAGCCCTGAAAGGATTCGCCCGGCAACGGCGACGGCAGCCCGCAACCCCTCCTTGTCCAGCTCAGCCCCCACCATCGCGCGGAGACGGCTCAGCTCCTCGGAGATATAGGTGAAGAAGGAGACCAGGTCAGGAAGCCGCAGCTCGTTGAAGTCGACCGGGTGGTCGAACGGGTTTAGCCCGACGGCCAGCATCGTCGCGCTGGCACGACGGTAGGCATCGCGCAGCCGCAACACGTGCTTGGCAACTTGGTTCACCAAGTGGCTGAGGCGATCCTGGACCTCGTCACGATCGGCCCGCTCGCGCTCCAGCCGGCTCCCCTGACGGCCTATCGTATCTCCCGCTTTCTGCAGCAACGCCGCCGACGCCTCGAGCATCTTTGTGGTGGACGCCTGCCGCTTTTGAAGCTCCGTGAACTCCCGCACATAACGGAGGAGCATGGCACTCCTCTCCTCCTTGAGCTCACGGAGCTCCACGTCCTCGGCCCTGAGCTCCGCATCCTTGGCATGGAGCTCCTGAGTCAGGCGCCTCACCTCGGACTCCGTGATCTGCTGCGCCGCCATGGCACCAGGTAGAAGCAATGGGGAGAGGAAGCAAAGGGGGCGAAACGGCTGAAAGGCAATGCAATCTACGGGAAGGCGGAGGGAGCCAGCCGAGGAGCGGGGAATCTTTTGGTTTTCACCACGGTAAAACACCAGTCAACGACTTCTCACATCAAGGAGCAGTGGGTTTTACAGGCGGATTCATCATGACTAATTGCTGCCGCGCCTGCTCCCGTAAATCAAAAAAATTAAAAATCCTGTCGCGCCTGCTCCCGTCAATCAAAAAATTAAAAATCCTGCCGCACCCAAACACCAGAGCAATGCCGCGGTGGATATTTAAATTTACCTACCGGCAAGTAGATAAAAAAGGGGTGAAAAAACAAATGTGGCGGCGGCCTAGCTAATCGGTCGAACTAGCCCAACTAGCTAGCCACCGTGCTTCACTGATGTACTCGGCGGGAAAGGTGGTCTTTCGAGATTTGACGACTCATTTACTTGCTTCGGTGCTACGACCAAGGAGGACCCAGAAAACGTGCGGTGGGGCGTCCCACGTCAGGAAGAATATATGCGTGCACCACCCGGGAGGACCCCGAAACCGCGTGGTAGGGTGTGCCACGTCTCGGCACGGAGGAAAAATGTGCCTGTAAAAATATACTCCCTCCGTCTAGGTGTGTAAGTCATCTTATGAAAATCAAATAAACCCAAAACACTTACGCGCGGTGCATCAACTTCTATCTCGTTTCTTGTTTCTTGACATATCAGCCAATAAGAAATGAGGGGTGTGCATGCTTTTAATGATTTGAGACTACCAAACACGACATAGAGTGGTTAGTTCATTGCATGCAATGTTATTAATTAGCAAATAAACATTAAGGTCTCTCGTTTTCCCCTCCTCCTTGGTCACGGTGACTTACTCACCTAGACGGAGGGAGTACTGTATCAGACGTCGGCAGTAACTCTAGTAGTACCTATAGTTGGACCTCAGGACCCAGCCAGTCGGTCGAAAACACCCCACTAGCCACACAGCTTCATCATGCAAAACGTGGCACAGAGGATAGATGTGGTTAGCTCCGTATCGACCAGCCACAACGTCTCTTGTTCTAGGCGATTCTTCTATTTTCCAAGCTTTCTTTGTTGTTGTAATAACACCACGGCAAGCTAGCGCCGCTCTTCGTGTGTGCCCGTGCAAAGGTTAGACGATGGAGAGAAGAGAGATTGAGATTGTGGACCTGGGACCCACCAGTAAGTGAGACAACGGTCATGCACGTGTTGACGAGGCACTCCCTCTACTCTACTCAACGTAATACTATATAAAATCAAGTTATGGGACAAAGCCAACAACCGTTGTTGTTTCAGGCTATCGACTTACGCTTTTTAGTCCAGGTTGCCAGTTCGAATCTCCTCTTTCAGATTTGTTAGTTTTAGGTCCAAATTTGATTAATGACAAGTGGGACCCCCGTGTGTTGTTCCGATATTTCAGTGTAGGATGGTTTTTTTTGAACAAACACTTTGCGCGGTTAGACAAGTAAAGGCACGAGTTACACGTATTTTGCAAGTTTACGAACAAAAATGACAGCGGCATAGAATATCACATCCACCCCGCAGCTTAGATACCATGGTGATACGAGTTTTTACACCGTTGGAAGTGAGATCCAATGGCTTGGGAGTAGTCTTTGTAATTATGCGCAATTTCCAAACTCTCCAAAGGTTTTTTTGCAAATAAAACATTCAGGCCTCGTGTGCGCCGCTGCATCTTCGATCCAACGGCTCCCCGTTGCTCATATTAGGTGCTCCCCGTGGCTTAATTACCCGCTACGGTGATATGAGCATCTAGGTCGTCTGATCAGTGATCTGATGGCACATGCGTAGTACTTGTACTTTCTGCGCATTTCCCAAACTCTATCAGCCGTATATTGCAAAAACATTCAAACCTCCTACTGTGGGCCGTTAGATCTCAGTGAACTCGTATCACCATAGAATCTATGGTGCGGGAGCACCTCATATACTGCTGTGCGAGAAAACATAAGGTGCTATCGCAGCTTGGATGCTACGGTGATACGAGCTTCGAGGTCGTTTGATCTGAGATCCAATGGCATCTGAGCAGTCTTTGTGCTTGTAAGCAGTGGCCGAACTCTTTTGGGGCTTTTCTGCAAAAAACCATTCGAACCACCGAGGAGGTGTTGGGTCACAAATCCAACGGCTCCGAAGAGCTTGTATCACCAAAGCATCTAAGGTGTGGTAGCACATGATATTCTTACATATAGGAGAATATGATGTCCTCCTTCATCTTAGATGCTACGGTGATACGAGCTTCGAGGTCGTTGGATATGGGATCCAAGGGCATCTGAGTAGTTTTTGTACAAATTGTGTGCAATTCTCAAACTAATCAAGGTTTCCTGTTAAAATATTAAGACACATCATGTGAGCTGCTATATCTCAGATCTACAAGCTCCAAGCAACTCGTATCGGCATATAGCATCTAAGGTATGGGGGCACATGATATTCTCCCGGGGAGGAGGGGTGGGGGGTGCACAACCAATCGGTGGTTGGGAGGGTGGGGACAAATATAATCTAAACAACCCTAAACAGAGTTCCACAATTTTATCTAAGGTCGAGGGGTTGACCCCCGACAATCATAGCTCCGCCTAAACACAACATTTGCATGTAGTGTAGTACTAGACTTAATATTGATGTTTCAGTCTCATGTTCATTTTAAATATTGAACTGAGGACCATGCATGTCTTACATTTTACTCCATTTGTTCGTATAAATATTAGTTTTTTTAGAGATTTAAAATGGACTGGCACATACGGATGTATATAGACATATTTTAGAGTCTAGATTCACTCATTTTGCTCCGTATGTAGTCACTTGTTGAACTCTCTAAAAGACTAATATCTAGGAATAGAAGGAGTATTTTTGAATTCGTGTCATACATGCATGGTTTGGAAAAAAATAGATGCACTATACTTATTGGATTGTTGTTGTGTTCCTGTGTGTGTGTGTGTGGTCATATGCTTGATACATACAAAGTTTTCTCACCTCCATATTGTTCATCTTTTAAATTTGAATTTGCATTGGAAAACTTACTAGGGATACCATGGAATGTGAAATCCACGTTGAGATGACTATATCACAAACTCACTCTAATTCAACAACTCGTCATAAATCAATTACCACGTTAAGATTAGTATTTGCAAGGAAAATACGGGTATTGTAATACACATAGATTCGTTCGGCAATTTAAAAGGTTCCTTTCGTATTCTCGAATGGTAGGACCCAACGGCGTACCAGCCAGACCTTGGCTCCTGTTGATCCTAAAAAATAAAAAAATAAAAAACCGGGCTCGTGTCCTTCGGTGGCGTGCGTGGTACGCACATTAGGCAACCCCAACCAGTCGAGCCTCAGCGTTTCAAGTCGAAATATCTGGCGGCCAGAATTCCAGCCCTAGGAAATTCCCCTCATGTCCCCGGTCCATAATGACTACCGATGAACAACGGAGGGATGCTTTAGTAACTAGACAACGTTACCTACCGTGCCGAGCACGGTTCAATTCCCTCGGTCGCCGCTCGTCAAGGTCACCCGTCAACTGCATTGCCTAGTACTACTACTACTACACTAGGATGAGCACAGAATTGAGCCCGTTTGTTCCTGCCTAGTACTTGAGTTAATATATCAGGCAATGCACTGGTACGGAAGGATTATCCTTTTACTCTGCATATATAACTTGTCTGAAGTCTAACTAAGCAAAATGTTTGACCAAATCCTTTCTTAAGAAATACAACAGGACAGATGTACGGCTTGAAAATTTATTGCATGATGCAGGTTATGATATTGTTTCGAATCCTGGATCTTAAATTTCAGAAAATCCAAAAGTGAGCATGAATTCTTGAAACTGAGCATGGTCACGTGATATGGCACAAATATTACTTCGTAAGTTTTTTCTTCAATTTGAGACAAGCTGCTTATGACAAGTTGCACAAATGAAGAGCCAAGGTATTTTGGAACAAAGACCTGTCACGTTAAGGCGAACGTTTTCACTATTGAAACCGTGGGCGTTTCGTGCCGCCACGAGTCCCCGCTTCTCATCGGCAGGTGCCGTCCGAGCAAGCGTGTGATGAGTAGACGGGAGGCGTGCGAGCAGACCGCTGCGCCGGCTGACAGGGAGGCGTGCGAGCAGACCGCTGTGCAGGCTCACCGGGAGGCGAGCCCTTCCCAACTGCTCCCACTTTTAATGTCGCCGGCGCCGCAGTTTAAAATCAACCCCGCACTACCCGGTATCGCTACAATCTTCTCTCTTCCTCTCCGATTCTCCTGTCGTCTACCTCCAACTAGCCTGACCTAAACGTACGCCGTGCCGCATCACGATGGTCTGCCCTTAGTGTTCCAGTTTCCTGAGGAAGACACCCAGCCGGAGTCTCAAGAACATAAGGCGCTTTGGGACGAGCTTGAACTGGCCTTGCGGGAAGACGCCGCGCCTGTCCCCGCTCCCGTTCTGGCTCCCGTCGCCCCGACTGCGCCAGCACCCATCCCCGTGGCATTGATGGGCTGCGAGCCGCACATTGTCACTGAGCTTGATCCCACGAGGTCCCCACCAACTTTCACATGCCCGTGCACCTGCCAGAGCATGCGCCTGCGCGTGCACTGACAGCGCACGCCCGTGCCGGTGCCCGTGCACCTGCCAGCGCATGCGCCTGCGCGTGCACTGACGTGCGCGCCCGTGCCGGTGCCCGTGCACACGAATGTCTCCGCCGCGCCGTTGACAGCGCCTGTCCCCGCGCGGGTGCCAGTGCCCCCCTCAGCGGATGGATGGCCGCCGTTGATCGCTTCCTTGCACCAACGCTAGTCGCCTCCTCCCTCCAGTTGACTCGCTCCGAAGTCCAGAACATTTGGCCTTCCTTGAAGCTAGGCCAATGTCCAGGAGTACGCCAACAACGGCGCAAGACGCCGCCATCGCCGTCGGTCAGCGGCTCGACGACACACAGAGCACAGCCGCTTCCCACCGCAAGACGCCCCCGCCGCCGCCGCGTAATCTAAATTTGCCATGAAAAACATTCGGATTGCCATGCTTAAAATCCGAACGTTTATCATTTCCGTTTATTTTATATCGATCGTCGTATAATTTAAAGTCGGAGTCAGACTGAACGAAATCTATGGTTTGATCGATTGAATGTTCTGCTAGAGCCGTATCAAATTAAATATAAAACGTCATCAAGCCACATGTATTCCTTGTCATCCAACGACCTAGACTGCTTCAATGTCGAGCGCTCAACACGTTTAGCGTGCAGTTAATTTCATGCCAAAAATAGTGCTAATCACATAATAACACGCAAATAATATCCTACTTAATATCCGCATGCACTTAATATACTTCCAAATTAACGTGCATTGCACGTACACACTGACTAGTGCTGCTAGTACGTGAAACTGGTGCCGTGACTTGTGAACGCGTCCAGATATGGTCAACGGCAACATCGCCCGCGAGTTCTTCGTGTTTGCCCGTGCGTCTAAACGCAGAAGGGGAGGAGAGAGAGAGAGCACACATGGAACCCACCAGTAAGTGAAGGCGAATAGTACTAAAAATAATATTACATGTTATCCATTAAATAGGCTGTGGTAATATAAAAACATTATGTGAACAAAGGGGGGTACAACAAACATTGTTGTTCTACGTATGTTGCCTATTGACGTGCGGCTTGAAGGCCCGGTCGCATGTTCGATCCTCGTCCTTTATTTTTTAATTTGTATATGGGTCCAAATTTGTTTCATGACATGTGGGCCCCTCGGTGTGTAGTTTGTAGCACTTTAATTTGTGGGTCGAATTTTGTTCCATTCCAAGTGGACTATCGGTGTGTAGTTTTGTAGCTTATTTATAATAATTAAAGAGAACAACATAGTTTTTTGCAATAATACCATGGTGCGACGTTGAAGGCGAGAAAGGACGTGCGAGAGAGCGATGACCGAGCCAGAGGGAAATCAACTAGGGGAGTTGCGGGGGTTGCAACGGTGTTTGGAGTAGTTGTGGGCCGAATGCTACGAAAATATAATCTAAACCGATCGGAATAAATGCCTACACAAATTAATCCAAGGTTGGAGTGCCACTCGCAATGTAAATAGCTCCGGCTTTGCGAGGGATGGAGAGGTAGTAGCTTCAATGCGTGGAAGATACGGTGTGAGAAAGCGAGGTCAATCGAGAGACATATAGATAGAGAGACAAAGTGAGTGTGGTCCGACATTCATTGAACAGATATATATGCTCTGGAGAGATATTGTCCGATTGAGCTTTTGGCAAGGGTGAGGGCTGTAAGATAGAGCTTGAGAGATGATCCAGTCACAGACGTGTAGATATATTTTGTGCGTGGGAGGAAGCAAGGTCAATCGATCACATAGGGTCGCCGTGCGATCGAAAGAGTGAGACGGGTTGGAGAGAGTGACCTAGATAGACAATGTGCGTGAGAGAGTATACAATGTGAATAGGTCGAATTGGGCTCAAACATGGTGATATATCGTTTTTGTCCGAGAAAGAGCGAGGTCAATCGAGACATACAGAGAGAGAGAGAGAGAGAGAGAGAGAGATTGAGTGAGCGTGGCCCGCCATGAGGTCGAAAGAGTGGCGGCGGCTTGGATGGACTGACCTAGATAGACAATCTGCGTGAGAGAGTATAGAGTGTGTCGATCGAGGCCCGAACAGGGAGATATATCATTTGTGTGTGAAAGAAAACGAGGTTAAACGAGATTCAGATAAAGAGAGCAAGATTGAGCGAGTGTGGCCCGCCGTGTGGAAGAAAGAGTGAGACAGTCTCGAGGGAGTGACCTAGATATACAACATGTGTGCGTGCGCACGAGAGGTTGGGGGGGGCTAGATAGGCAATGCATGTATTTAGCGCGAGAGGGTGAGAGGGAGAGGGGAGAGAGAGAGAGAGAGCTCAGCATGGGGTGCAATGGCGGGTGTGTGAGGTAAATACATTTGGTAACAGAGTGGAAAAGGGGTTGTGTAGTTGAGAGACTTAGAGATCGAAACATGGAGAGAAAGAATGAACGTGTGTTGGAAACCGATAGCTTCCTAAGGTGGTAAGAGAGGAAGATTGACCGATACATGAAGTATGTAGCGTGTGTGTGGGGGGGGGGTGGTTGAATGTACATAGTACGAGACTTAACATCGATGTTTCAATTCGGTGTACATTGTAAGATTTGAACTGAGGACCATGCATACGAGTAATTATTTCGAATTCGTGCCATACTAAGTTTCGAAAAGTTGACATTGACTCAATTTGTTGTGCTTTTTTGTAGGTCATATGTTTGAATCCATCCAAAAGTTTTCTCACTACCATGGTGTTCATCATATACATATGAATTTGTATTAAAAAAGTAGCGTGGATATAGTGAAATGCGAAATCCACGTTAGAATTGGAGATCGCTACGTGACACACACTCTAATTCAAATAACTAATTATGTGACACACACTCTAATCCACGTTAGCGTGGATACCGTTTCGATTTTTTTTCAAATAACTCCTCATTAATTAATTTATAGTACTCCCTCTGTTCACTTTTATAAGACCTTGAAGACATTTTAGACAATGTGCAAAACAGTTCATTTTAAGTTGTCTGAAACGACTTACAAAAGTGAACGGAGGGAGTATCTCGTTTCGAATGACTAATTATTGCAAGGAAAACACGGGCATGGTAATACATACAGATTCGTTTGCAAATGAAAGAAGATTCGTTTGCATTCTCAAATGTAGGCGCACCAGGCAGACCAGGGTCGTGTCGGGGTGGACGCTGCTTCGGTGCCTTAAAGGCACCTGCCTTTGGGTCACTGACATGTGGGCCAGCCACCTGTTGGGCCCACATGTCATGGACACAAAGGCAGGTGCCTTAAGGCACCGAAGCATAGTCGTGTCGGGGTGGTCGCGTGTGTCGGACGGACGCGTAGCACCCAGCCACCCACCCCCTCCCTCGTCCCTCCCTCCCCCACTCCCTCCCTCGTCCCTCCCCCCCCCCCAAAAAAGGACGACGACAAAATAAGTTTGCTTTTCCACGTTTCAGATTGAAATATCTGGCAGCCCCAATTCCATCCCTGCAAAATCTCTCTTCTCCACCGCCCCCTTCCGCGCCCAGATTGCTCAAATCCCTAATTCGCCGCCAACCCAAGCAAAGTTCGAATCACCCCTCGTCTCGTCTCTTTCCCCACCTCTGTGCCGGACGACGACGACGAAGACGACGGTCGCGCTTCACCACCGCACCGGAGCTACCTCATCTACGCCCTCGTCCACCGCACCGGGTGGTCCACCGACAACGTCGGCCGCCGCAACCGACGTGCCTCACAGACACCGAGTTCCACCGCATCAGGTGCGCTTCACCGACGCCGTCTCCCAGCTCACCGGGCTACTTCACCGAGCACATCGTCGCACCTCCGCCCC
This sequence comes from Triticum aestivum, assembly GCF_018294505.1. Taxonomy (NCBI): domain Eukaryota; kingdom Viridiplantae; phylum Streptophyta; class Magnoliopsida; order Poales; family Poaceae; genus Triticum; species Triticum aestivum. Next base: position 716,956,956 of record NC_057798.1, on the reverse strand, counting down.
CCGAGGCCGTTGGGGCTTCACCAACGGTCTCGTCCACCGCATCGTAGCGCTCCGCTGCCACTCAAGATCTGCATCCGTGCGCGGCCAGCCAACGCCAGCGCATCACCCTCAACGGCTCTGAAGTGACCCGCACTCTAGCTAGGCGAGCATGCCCAAACGCCGGCCCGAACTAGGTATCCACACATCACTCCCTTGTGCACTGTTCCGACGATGTTTGGATATCCTTTCACTGCTCTCTTAGCTTACACGCCTATGCAACTCTGACTTTAACTCTTATTTCTTCTGGAGATATCATCTGAAACAAGCAAATCCATTTTTTAGCGAAGCATGACGGTGCTACGGGATCTGGTACACATCCTGCACACCCGTATAACCTTGTAAGTATCTGTCCTCCGGTACAACATCAAGGTCGATTCCTCTTATTTGATCAACCATTCGCCGTGTCAAAAATGCAGAGGGGGATGCAAGGAGCACAAGGCCTGCACATCCAAGCAAGTGGTAACATGGACTTGTACATGGAACATCCCAAGCGCAAGCAGAGCTGCAGTGAGCCTGTACAACGAGCTAGCGTAAGTCCCTGCATTTCATTTAATTCGTACTGGCATTCGTGTATGATTTGTGTGCAGTGGCGGATCCACGAATTCAAGTTACCAGGGGCGAACATTTAACTTAAAAAATACGAAGGCACTTGCACTCCGGAAATCAACATAACTTGAGAAATGTGAAGCTACATGCACTTTGAAAACCAGCTAATGATCCAAAGTAGTTCAGATTATAAACACTAAATGATGCAAGCACCAAAAAACACAAAATGCAACATGGTGTACAAGGACTACAAACATGGTCTGTACCTGCTTGAATTATTCGTCTCTGGCTGAAAATATCGAAGTGTAATTGCACCTATAACCAGTGCGCAAACTGCATGTCAATATATCTATCCTGCACAAGTATGCCAATAGTTTCAAACAACAGATTAGAAAAGTATTTATGCTATGTTGTCATGATACGGGGACTTTCTGGTAGATGGCCTCGACGTTTCCTCAAGCTATGAAAATGCACTATAATTTGCTTGTCATCAATGCCTGCAAATCTCTGTCTCTCTCAACATAGCAGATCATCATTAGACACTAAATCCTTCAATGAGCTTGCAAAATGCTTGCATTAGATCCCTCATTAGACACTATATGTTCATCACCAGGAGCATGTAAAATGTTTGCATCAAATCCTTCATTAGCAGTCTGTTCATTAGACACTTCAGGCTCAAGAACAACATGAGCTTGTATGTTTGCATCGGAAACTTGATTAGATACATCAGATTCAGTCAGTTCAGTATTGATTGGGGGAGTTATAAAATAAGTAGAAATTGGTTTCATTTTCTCATAGATTCCCTACATACAAGCAGTTTTACAACACCGTCAGGTTTAACTATTGGCCAGAAATTGAAGAGTTGAATTAGATATAATCAGGGATGTGATGTACCTGCTCGTTGCGCATGCTACTCTTGCAAGCTGCGACTGTCCGTTTGCGCAAGCTCGATGCCATGCCCGTGCTGCCGCCGCTGCCTCCCACGCAGGCTACACCCAGGGTTGGATCTTCATCTTCTTGTCCTTCCGTTCGCTTGAAGCCCGGCGACCGCCCTCCAACGAGGGCGCGAGGAAGTGCTGTATCGATCTGTCCAGCGGCGGCTAGGTTAGGAGCGAACCAGACTGGAGGCTGGAGCGAATCAATTGGGATTTTTCCTGCTGTCGATCGATATGGGAGGCGCTCGTTTGGGCCGCGAGCCTGCTATAGGGCCTGCCTTGCACTTATGTTATTGGCCCATCCAAATTGAAACATTTTTCTTCATTTTTTACATTGCCTGCTCGTGCGTTGGGACAAATAAAACTAGCCTGGGCTAACCTGGACGACTCAAATTAGGTGCACACTTTCCAGCCACCTCAGGCGGCCGCCCATACCAGCCCCTATGGTGGCGTCGCCCCTTTTTGCGTGTATGATTGGGTAGTGAAAAATATTCCAGTGGCGCTTTTGATTTACCCACAGAATGGTTGAATTGCTTGTTTCTATGAACTGAGTTCGCCAATAATGTGAAGGATGCCAGTCTTTTCATCCTATTGTAGATTGCTTAGATCTCGATATGCCAAAAGTAATCGCATGAAATATACAGTAAAAGCCAGTGTGATGTGTGTGGCTACAACTAGTCTGACTACACGTCCTCATATAACATATCAAGGACGCACCATCTTACCAGATTAACCATTCGACTTACCAATGCAGTGTGGGAAGAAAGAAGTATTGGGACTGCGTATCCAAGCAATTGATGCCATGGACTCCTTCGTACAACCTTGTAAGCGAAAAAGAAGTTGCAGTGTGCCTGTACAAAGAACTAGCGTAAGTTCAGTTACCTGCTTCTCGGAATTTTAGTTAGCCACTTATTGCAAAATTGTTCAATTATGTTGCTTGGCTTAATTTAGTTTGCTACTGATTACATAATGCCACAGCCTGTTAATCATATTGTAGACTGCGCCTATATATGTGTTTGATACTTACTGTTAAGAATTACCTGTTTGCCTTAACTTAAATATCTACTTGTTTGTTTAACTGCTTTGCTGCTGCAACAGCGGGTTACAATGATGTTAATAACTACTTTTCAGCATCCAATTGAAACTCTTTAATTCCTTGTTTGTTTAACTGGTTTGCTGTTATAACTCCCAGTTGAGATGTTTTGCTAACTTCAACTTTTCTGAATCCAATCGGAACTTTAATGGCAAAACAGGTTAGCCCAAGATCAAAGAGCGAGGTCACCATGGACGTTGCATCATCCCACAGCAGTGGCACCGGCCCAATCGTGCATTATGAATTGCCAACTGCTGATGCTCTAGAGGCTAAACTAGTGGTAGAAAGAGATTCTGCTTCTGCACTTAGAGATGAAGTTGACATGTTGAGGAAGCAAACAGCACAATCACAAGCAGTACTCAAGACAACCATTAAATATTTGGTGGATTTCAAAACGAAGCAAGCTGAGACTGACCAGATTGTTAAGGTCCTGAAGGAAAAAAGGAAATTAAATTCCTACTTGGTAAATCATAGGTGAAATGTTCTTTCCATCGTTGAATAACCTTTGTGTTGTCTGTTCATGTAATCAATCAAACCATTTGTTTTAGAGATCTTGTAATAATTGTTTTTTTGGTTTTTTGGTTTGTAATTTTATTTGAGCACAAGTCTGTATTAATCGATAAGACTCGGAGACATTTCATTTGGATTGCTGTGCCAGACCTACAAATATGCCAATCGGGCTGAATGTGCATTCAGCAATAGTAGTAGTATAGATGGACCATAAGTGGCACGCATCGGAAAGGGCCAAGATGCTGGCTAAAAAAGGATGCTGTTGTAGCCAAAAAAAAGTACAGCGGCCTGGCTTATGTATGTTAGTTGATATTATTGATCCATATACTCTATAAGTGTTTATATGTCTGTTAGTTCTGTACATTCTTGGTTGATTGACTCGGTATTTGAATCTTGATACATCGCTTGTGTACATATCTAAATGGGAGTACACATTATGCTGCGTGTGACATTTGAGTTGGACATGAAGTGTTCCAAATATTCGAATTCACCTTAAACTGGATTCTAGCTTCTGAATTTGAGTATCGGCATTTGTAAACCATATTCATATATGACAGTGGAATACATCTTTGTCGTCCTTTTGAAGATATATAAAAACACGTAGAATGATTTATAAAGATTGATATAGGAATACAAAATGGATTCGAATTTAGTTGCCAGGGTAAACGTGGATGCTTATTGTCCCAAAATTCGAAAGAAGCGGCAAAATGTCCACTCCCATATCGGCTGCCCGAAGCCAAGTGTTTGGGAGATGGAAATTACTGTCTACCCATTACACGGACAATCCATCGGCCCAATTCCCACTGCTCTAAATAGGGGTAGGTTAGTAACTTCAGTTAGACGTGACACGACCGCCTCTGAGCCCATTCCGACACGGTGGGCGTCAAACATGGGCGGCAAAACACATTTGATTCAAGCTCGTCCGAAAGACCTCTGTTTCTCCCTCCATTCCCCATTCATACACGGTGGGCGGCAAAACAAACTCGACTCGGCCGAAATCGATGTAGGCAAATATTTTCAATAGGGGCAGGTTTGTAACTTCACTCAGACGTGACACAACCGCCCTACCTGTCAGCCCCGTTCATACACCGTGGGCGCCAACCATGGGCGCCAACCACCCTCTCCTCGCCCGAAATCGCTCTGGGCAAATATTGGCGAGATGCGAGATTACCGTCCTATCCCCAACCGACGAGACGTCCAAATTTTAAACGGGGGCTAAGTTCGTAACTTTCCCATATTTCAGACAGGCGCGTCCCAAAAACATGGTTCCCCGTACCTCTCCCTCCATTTTCCGATTCATACACCGTCCGCGCTAGAACACCCCATCCCCACACCAGCCTCCGTCCGCCACCCCATCCATCGCCGCCGTCCTCCACCACATCCATCGCCACCGTCCTCCACCATGCCGGAGCGCCTACCAAGACCGCGTCGTCCACTGCTAGAGATGGACGTTTCTCATCCACGGCGACGGACCAATAGCCTTGCATCGCGTCCTCTCGCTTCATCGGCGCCGTCGTCCTCTTTGCCGGGGCCGCTCACACGACCTTCTCTTCCACCGCAACGGGACTTATCCCCCGATGCACCCGTCTACCGTCGCAGATCTGCTTCAACGCCACCGACAGCCATCGCACCCCGGATGCCTACACGGCGCCGCAAGAGAGGTGGTACTTCATATCTCCTCAACTTTTTGATCTCAACCAGAAAATAGATCTTAACTTGGTTACTCTACTTTCTTTTCAGCTCTTAGAATTTAGTTCTTAGTTCGAAGCAAACAATGGATGCTAAATATCATTTCTTCGGTTTGCAGCTTCAAATCTGCCATGGCACAGCCATAATACGGTTTAATTGATCATGCTTAGGGTTTAATTGATCATGTTGGTTCCGTGGTGGTTTCTTTAATAGAAATCGGAGGGGAAACCCTCTTTTGCTAAAAAAATATGCTTAGAGTTTCCCCCTTTTATGATCACTATACGATCAGAATACGTGCTTCGTGTCATAATAACACTGCTCCACCCATCAAGCTAAACAAGCTTAGTTGTTCAAATACGAATCTGATATTATTAAAACAGAGTTGTTTAATTGGTCAGCTAAATGTTCCTAAATTAGTTTCGAAAATGCATGTTCGCCGCTCGGGTGTGTATCTCTACAGGGTGCCCACGGTGGGCCGGCCCACCCTGGGATTTTGGGTCGTCCCAGGCCCCGATTCCCCTCTGTTCTGCTGCGCGCTTCCGATCTCTACTCGCCCCCAGCCGCCTGCCTCGCCGGCGACTTGCCGTCCCCGGACGGCATGACTCTAGGAGGAGACGCCGGACTAACAGGAGGCCAGGAGCCGCTCGCCCAACAGCGTCACCGCTGCCCGGGCGCGCCGCCGTGCCTACCTTCCCAGTCCGTTCAGGGCTCAGGCGTGCAGCACCCACCAAGCCAACCCGATTTATCCTGAGATACTTCCTCAACACTCAGCAGCCACTCCTCATCACCCATTTTCTAATTGATTCATTACTCATTAGGCAGGACTGTCATTAGGGTTTGTTGTGTGCTCAGTGCTACCTACACTTACTGGTTCAGATGTATTTCGGTAATCTTTAGTACCTCTAAAGTTCACAGGGTTTTCAAAATTCCGGCCCTCGGAACAGACACTAGTCATTTTGGATTGTTGGTCGTAGTGACATTGACCCAGATTACTACTGCAAGCCAGGTTTGTTGACAATTTTACTTGTCTTTCTTACTCATTTGATATAATATCCAATTATTCACGTCGATTAGTTGCAAACAATAAGTGCTAGACAAACTTCTTCATTCAGATTTTGGACGGTCTCTTACTGCAGTTACAATTCTGCATACTTGTCCTAGTAAGCTCACAAGTAAATGATTGATTCACTACATCTATGCTTGCCTTGTCATATTTGTTGTCAATATTCTTTTAGGGTGGACCACCCTGTTTGTAAATACTGGAACCGTAGACATGAGTGAATAGTATTTCTCTATGTGATCTCTTCCATCATGTGTGGGCAACGAACACTGCATTGTATAGAAAGAAAGTGTCATTTCCCGCTTTTACATAGGTTTCGATCTTTTACATGGAATACAATCTGCCTACTTGCTTTGTGTCGCACTACCAACACTCCACCCTTGAAGCTAAACATTATGCCACTCATACTTGCTTAGTTTATTTGTTCAAATACGAATTTCATATGATTCTAATGTTCCTACTTCAGTTTTGAAATGTGTGCCTGCCTGTTATAGAGACATAAGGGGTTTGTATTTCTGTGTGTGGTCTGGTCAGCATGGTTGGGGGGTGAACTTTGCATATGCAGGGGTTTATAGGGAGACACTCTTCGAGTTGAATCCGCAATGCATTCCATAGATAATCTGACTACTTTTTATGTTTTCATGAATCTCAGATTCTGAACAGCATCATAATGATTATGAGCTTGCGCGCATGAAAAGAATAAAGCAGAACAATGCCATGGCTGTCAAACTTGGCATTAAGGGACTGAAATCAAGTCTGGATGCAATGCAATGCAAACGCTCTCCACCTACAGATTCATGCTCAGAATATGATCCTAACAGTGATTCTGAGCTAGAGGGAGACCTAAGTCAATGTAGCTCCCTAGTGGAGGAGTCAGAGGAAGATGCCCTATCTTATTCACCCATCAAGGTACTTGCTCTAACTTTCCAAGGTTACATTGCTCGCACATATCTTGCAACTGATGCTTTGCATTGCTTCTACTTTGTTGAACTGCCATTAGCTTAGTTTACACATCGTGTATGTGAATACGCCCTGCCTATCCATTTTCAGTACATATTCCATCTGTCATCATACCATATTTATCCATTCAAATGTTGTTCTTGTGTATCAGACGTTCAAAAGGAAGAGGGCGATTGCTGATCGTGGAGGAGCACAAGCAAAGTATTTGGAAAAGGTAGTGGCACCTGATAAATCAAATAGCCCATTAGGTGTAGTTGCAATATCACCTGACCCACAAAACACCCCAACTCTAGCAGACTCTAGCCCTACTACACTGGTCATTTCTGATGCCCCAACTCAGCAGACCCCAACTGCAGCAAACAGTATGATTATGCCAGTTGACATAGCACCAGCTCTACGACGCAAAACCCCCATTCCAGCAAAGAGTACACCAAATCCAGTTGCCAAATCCCTTTTCGAACCAGAGAGAGCCCCAATTGCAGCAAATAGGACCCCTATTCCATTTCTTCCCAGTTTAGAAGATGAAGCTTATGTTGTTGTCAGGAACTTTGTGCGCATCTTTCCTTCATGGAAAGATTATACCGCAGACACAGAACAATTTCCAGTCTTCCTCCGCAACTTACGCGTAAGTAATGTACTAATGTTATTCATGGTCATTACTGCATATGTTTCTGCTGACAGAAGACACAAGACTTCATTCTTTTAAATAGGCGAGGAGCAAACTGGATTGTGAAGACGAGCAAGGGTTGGTTGCGCTTTTCAAGCACTCGTTGATGAAGTATCGTTCCTACCTGAGGCAAGCGCACTTCGATGGCAAGCCTCTGAACGAAATTTCTGTAAAGTCTCCGGTGCTACATTTATCCGACGGTGACTGGAATAATCTTGTTACACATTGGTCTCGGCTGCAGCGTAAGGTACTGTCTATGCTATCACATCACAATTTGAACTACATTTCTGCATTTGCCTTAATGTCTCACTTGTACGAAAACTGTTAGCAGAAGAACATTCGTTCTCAAGGGACCACAGAATCTCGCAACTATACTGCACACTGCATTGCTCTTGTGAGTACCTCTTGCCCTGTATGACCATACTTACTTTCATAGCTGTTTGATTATGTAGCATCACTGCACATGTTAGCCTTGTAATCGTCCATTTGGTGGACATTATAAGATCCGTATGGACTCTTACATAAATTTAGAATCAACCCAATGCTTTTGAAGAGGTTTAGCTCTGCAGTCCTCTTGTAAGGACTGAACGTGGTCTATCACTGTACTTACATTAACAGCTACTCCCTCCGTCCCATAATATAAGAACGTTTTGTACAGTACACCAGTGTTCAAAACACTCTTGTATTATGGGAAGAGGGATTGGTTCATTGTGTAGCATTCTGCATCTTATCTCCCCCGCCCACCATTTACTAAAAAAGATCAGATCTATATTTAATCTTACCAACAAGTAGAATACAGACAATGCCAGTGCAGAAGTGTAGCCCATTGCTCTTGTCAGTACATTTTGTCCTGTAACGCTTGTACTTCCAGGGATTGGTAGTTGATTATGTAGCATCAATCTGCATCTTATCTTCATTATCCTCTATCCCTTCCAGTATTATCATATCTATAATTACTCTCTACAAAATGTAGAGTACAGGCAATGCTTATGAAGAAGATTATGTGCTGAAATTCTTGAGTTATCCTTCCCTTGACATGGAGAAGGGCATTATAAAGCCGGTGTTAACTGTTAATGTAAGTCAGTCCTTCTAAAGCCTTTATCCTCAACTGCTGTTTAATTTGCTCATACTCCCTATCGTTTACTGCTGTTTAGTTTGCTGTTTCTACCAAAATGCATGTTCGCAAGAACCATAAGTTCTAAGTTTTACTTGTAAAACCAAATTCCTTATTCATACCATGCACATTACTTAATACTCCCTATATGTATGCTTTTTTTGTGGATCTATAATCCAGTGTGTGGTGAAGCAGCCCACGTTTGCACCTTGTCATCTCCTGTTTTATCTTACTGATGTGGCTGATGATATGAACAACATGCCATGCACATTATCCAAAATAGATACAATGATTTTCTTTGCCCTTCATCTATGCTTGTTATGTTGACATGGTAATCCAGTAGTGTGGTGAAGCTCCCCGCATTATGAACAATGCCAAATTATGCTATTGATATTTTGAACTTACTCTTTATTTTCTAATTTGAAATTGGATGGAATTGACAGCACAGTTATCATCTTTGTTTATACACGTGCAAAACCTGTCATCTCTCTGCTTTGTTTCAGGGTGATATGCCTGATGGCATGCACAAGTCTGCTGAAGGCTGTGAGACAAACCCAACATATATTGCAGCAAAGAAGGCAAAACATCTTGAAGATAGCGAGACAACCCCAAAGTCTTGTCTTGATGCAGTGTTCAAGTTACTTGAGACTAGCAGTCAGACAAGCTCACAGAATTCGTTGTCTGAATCAGTTCGACTTCTTCAGTCCCAAGTTCTAGCAGAAAGGCATTCTGCAACTCAACTTCGACTTGAAGTCCTATCTCTAAGAAAGATTGCGGAGAACACCAATGAGAACCTCATCGCTAAACAGCTACACCTGGAAGCTATGACCGACATGCTAGGCCGGTCTCACAGCCTTGCTCAGCAGCTTGCGCAGCAGTTCCCCGGCAAGGCTAACCTTTCTTGAACTATCTTGGAAGTGGTCTCGGTTCAGTATTATTTTGTTACGCTGCAATGGTGCCCAGTTTTTGTAATCTGCTTCTTCGTTGCGCTTTATGATCACTGGTGGCGAACTTCGATGCCTAGTGGATGTAATATACCTTAAATCCTTTATTGTATAGTGTAGGTTTATTCTTAGTTACTATGCCGTAATTTCTTTATTGTATAGAGTAGGTTTGTTCTTAATTCCTACTAGTTACTGCCATCATTCGCTATCTGAAAAAAAATCAGATGTAGTCGACCGGGCCGAAACATTCGACTCTAACGGGCCTGGTTTTTAGCGGGCCACAATTGGGCCGGCCTGCGTCTTTCTTGGGCCCGAATGATTGGGGCCTTCACACATTGCGCCAGGCCCAAACTTACACCGGCCTATATTTTAGTTGGGCCTTTTGTCGACCCAGCGCTTAGTTTGGCCCAGGTAGCGTTGGGCCATTAACAGGCTGAATATTATACTGGCCTGTTACGGCCGAGATGAAACCACGGGCCTTTAGCAGGCCAAAATGCATGTTGGGCCACAATTTTCACTAGTCGTCGACGGGCCTTCAGCAGGCTGAAATGTAGATCGGGCCTTTTTGGGCCCAGTTAGCTCACGGGCCGTTACCAGGCCAAAACATATCTCGGGCCTTAGTTGGCCCACTGATATCATGGGCCTTTAAGAGGCCGAAAGCTTAGTACAGGCATCAACAGGCCGAATTACGCGACAGGCCTTTAACAGGCCCAAAGTCACGTTGGGCTTAACTCTTGCCACCTTTAGCACGGGCCGTTAGTGGGCCTGATGTCCCGTCGGATCATATATGGACCATGGACAGCACGGGCCATTCCCAGGCCAAAAGTCTCACCGGGCTGAAATGGGCCCATGTCTACATCAGGCCTCCAACAGGCCGAAAGTCAGACCGGGTTGAAATGGGCCCATGTCTACATCAGGCCTCTAACCGGCCGAAAGTCAATGGGTCATAGTTGGGCCCAAATATTCGGCGAACAATTAACAGGCCAGATCTGGCTTCGGGCCGCAAATGGGCCCAATTATTGGGCGAACAAGTAACGGGCCAGATCTGGCTTCGGGCCATAAATGGGCCCAAATTTTGGCCGAACAATTAACGGTCCAGATCTGGCTTCGGGCCGTAAATGGGCCTTTATTAAGCAGGTCATTATTGGGCTGGCCCACTAGTACCTGATTAAGTACTACGGGCCTTTGACTGGGCCGGCCTTTTTAACCTATATGGGCCTATGTTGGGCCCCACCACGTGTCGACGTATCATAGGCATGTCTCCTCCAATGGACGGGCGACATCCGGCCCACTAACGAGCTGACAGGTGTTCCCTTCGGCCAATCAGAATTTTACACGTGGAAAATCCCCATTGGTCGGGGCTGTTAATGGGTTATCGGATCCAAAACCCGACCCGATAGCTTAATGGCGTTCCGTTACGGTGGATGCCATGTTTCGGTCACCCTTGACGAAAGCACTTATGTGACGCGCGATTTATCATCATGGAAGTGGACACTTCCGTGATGATAATTTTGGTAATGTCATGGAACACTTCTACGACAGCACAGGTATGACTATCTTGATTCTGTCATAAATTTGTCATGGATGTACATGCATGACAAAAAATGCGACCTACTGTGACAAACACGTATCATCACGGAAGTGTATTTTTTTGTAGTGCTTAGTTTGCAGGCTAAGAAACTTGTCGGAGGTCTCATACCTCTTGACGTGGGCACGAGCATGAAATCCCAATTTTAGTCCTTGGAACATCTCATATGTTCTGCGACGTTTCAAAATATCTTTGGCGCCTCAATTCTAAATTGTTTAGCATTACGCACTGAACTATCATGTAGTCATCAAAACGTGTATGTCAGATGTTCGCAACATCCACAGACAACGCTCGAGGTTCAGTACACCGAGCGGTGCATTAAGGACATAATCCTTCTGTGCAGCATTGAGGACAACCCTCAGTATACGGACCCAGTCCACATAATTACTACTGTCAACTTTCAACTAAATTTTCTCTAGGATCATATATTAAGCAGTAGAACTAAAGCGTAAGCTACGACATAATTTGCAAAGACCTTTTGACTATGTTAATGATAATTAAGTTCATCTAATCAATTATTTAGTGAACTCCCACTCAGATAGACATCCCTCTAGTCATCTAAGTGATACATGGTCCGAGTCAACTAGACCGTGTCCAATCATCACGTGAGACGGACTAGTCATCATCGGTGAACATCTTCATGTTGATCGTATCTACTATGCGACTCATGTTCGACCTTTCGATCTCTTGTGTTCCGAGGCCATGTCTGTACATGATAGGCTCGTCAAGTCAACCTAAGTGTTTTGCATATGTAAATCTGGCTTACACCGGTTGTATGCGAACGTTAGAATCTATCACACCTGATCATCACGTGGTGCTTTGAAACAACGAACTTTCGCAATGGTGCAGAGTTAGGGGGAACACTTTCTTGAAATTTTAGTGAGGGATCATCTTATTTATGCTACCGTCGTTCTAAGAAAATAAGATGTAAACATGACAAACATCACATGTAAATCATAAAGTGACATGATATGGTCAACATCATCTTGCGCCTTTGATCTCCATCTTTGAGGCGCGGCATGATCACCTTCGTCACCGGCATGACACCATGATCTCCATCATTGTGTCTTCATGAAGTTGTCTCGCCAACTATTACTTCTACTACTATGGCTAACAGTTAGCAATAAAGTAAAGTAATTTCATGATATTACCCATACAACGTTGTGTGGATAATTGGCAAGAACCATTTAGGATCGCGCCTCAAATGTTCTTGTTGAAGAGCGGGGTATCATAGTCATACTTCGAGGTAGCAATGATATGTTGTTTCAATCAAGGGCCAGACCTTGGATACAAGAAGGATCCATCAGGAACAACTTGTAGAATAAGTCTTACAATTTCCTCATGGAAGAATGGATAACCTTGCTAATAAGTAAACTATAACAGCAGGTCATCCGGCCAGGTGTGCTGGGCATGCCATCACCTTACCGGGTCATAAAAGACCAGTGTTATAACTCTTGGAAAAATGTTCCAGCCATCATATCTGACCGAGATTCAGATCTGATCGGTGTTAGGATACCTCAAACTCACGATGCTTGAGGAGAAAAGGTGCGATACAAATTGACGAGATGACATCGAAGATTCTCGGGAGATGAACCATGGAAGCCAGTTCTGAAACAAGAGTTCATCGGTAAACCAATGAGAGGATGAGGAGGTGGCTGATGGAATCAGCGACAATTCATCAAGATTAACAAAAGATGGATTTCCACAATTATGTGAACAAGGAGATAACATTTGTCAGATCAAATGGTATAATGATGTATGCTCGAGGAAAACATACACAATTAAACATTGGTTGAAAGGTGCACCCGAAATATGGGCTGGGTTGCACAACCAACATCGGAATGATGATTCAATAATCAAATGTCTAAGAATGAACGGCCAACCATTAACTTCAAAGCAATAGGGTTGCTAGAAGGGCAGAATCCAAATAGCACCGTTCATCTGTTGGTATCCTGGTTAGAACCAACACGGGGACCAAGAAAGAATGGTGATGGCGAGAAGCATCACTGCAAAAAGAATTTCTTAAGAGGTGCTGAAATTCTCTCAACATCCTCGACACTAGAGACAGTAATACTTCAAGGTAGAACATAAGACAAGCTGGATTGCAAGTTGCAACCATAACAGGAATAAGTTTGTGATGGAAGGAAGGCAAGGATGTTGTCGATGGTAACTCAAATTACCAAGGGACGAGGGTGGTACTCATCATCATGAATTCGATTGGTACCCTGGAAGGAGTCAAAATGTTGACGATGACCACCACAAATTTGTAAGTGATTACATGAAGGTGTAATCAATCGGCGATGACATCAAGTTAAAGGAATGATGAAGCGAAAGGTTATTGGAACCATGGGTACGACACAAACTCGAAATCAAGTTTGTTGTTCAAGGAGAAATGATATGATGAGGAAGATCGATGTAAGATTAGCTTACCATCTAAATTTGTGCTCCGGAAAGAAGGACCAGGTAGCACAGTTAAAAAGTTGCACGATAATGATATCGCCGATCGGGCTAGCGATGACTTGAAGGATTAATACACTCATAAGCAATGAAAAATTACTTAGAGTTATTGAATCGAAGTGCGGAATCGATTCACTTATCGGTGTTCTCGGTCGACAAACAACCCAGAACCCATGAAGTGACAAAGACAAGGTAAGGTAGTGCTTCATCAAAGTTTATAAGATGTAGTGCAATGACAAGATATCCTCGAGATACCCAGGGTAATACTCGACACAAGATCAAAGTAAAGGTTGGACTGGTGTAATGATCCATAGAAGACAAGTGATTAAACTTGCCTGAGAAATGGGATCAAAGAGAAAATATGGTCGGAACCACGATTGCATAGGATAAATTCACAGATACTAGATGATATTGTATCAACGAAATAGTTATTGTCGCAAGAAGCTTCTATGGTAGGATCTACATCGTGTCCATGGGCATGAACAAAAAGTTCAAGGTCGACTCCCAGTTCTTCAATGTATAACCTTCCATTCACCTCTAAGTTAAGAATGTTTAGAGTTTGAAAGTTTAACTTGCAGAATACTGGAACGTTATGACCCATGAGAACTCTTGGGTTCACACAAATTAAGGAAGGTATATGTTCAACCCATCGGGGCATCTTAGAAACATATACCACAACTTTCAAAAGTAAATACACAAGCTCAAAAGTAGAGCATGGTTGGCCAAGCAAGGGATATAATTTACCAAAGGCATTATGTATCAGGGGAAGAACTCACAAGGTGATTGAATATGAAGGACACTATCGGATGAAAGCTAACCAAGGATTGGACGATCCACAATAGAGTTGATGTGAGTATCGGTACTCAATCAGAGGAAGAATGAATGCACGGGCATCATATTATAGAACATTTGAATAATTTGATGCTTAGATAACAAAGGAATTATGATTTCCATGTCAGGACCCCGACTCGATGTCACATCGATCTAGCCGGTAACACCTCATATCACTTTGCGGCCTCACGCACGGTATCCCCACGGGTGTCGCCTTACCTTTGCCCGGGACCGTTTGCGCCTTTTGGCTCACGTATATGATAGTGTCGCTAGCATCCATATGATAAGGAGCCCGGGCTGACATGACTAGTCGTAAACCCAAAGTGGCTCAGACTTACAGGGACAGGCATCCATGACCCAGCTTCGAACGTGTCGGTCATCAGCAAGTGGGTCCGGGCTGTAGCACTGGGCTAGCAGGACTCCGGTAAACCGGGCTGTAGCGGGCTAGCAGGACTCCGGTACTCAAAGCGTGACATTTCCCCGAAGGGACAGACACAGGAACGAAGAAGGACACATGCCGGCCAGCCTAAGTGTTCCAGAGCAGTAGCAAGCTACCATGGCTCAGCGGTAACACTAGGAGACATTTCCCGGTAAGAGAGGCTACTAAAGATAAACAACTAGGTAGTCAGATCCCACACATACCAAGCATTTCAATCATACACACAATATGCTCGATATGTGCAAATACAACGAAGCATCACAACATGACTCTACAACGCAAGTACTTTATTTAAGGCTCAGGGAGCCATACATAGTATACACAAAGGTACGGGTCACACGACCCAACATACAAGTCATACAGTCATACAAAGCAGCAGCGGAAGTAACTTGTCTGAGTACAGACAACTAGTAAAATAAAAGAGGCTTGGAAAGCCTAGCTATACTACATGGTCCTTCACAAGCTCAGGGTCACCACCTGGGTCTTTAGCCTACTCGTTGATGTCAACGTCTACATAGAACCCATCAGAAGGGGTTGCAGCGTCTTCTGTAAAAAATGTAAATTGTAGCAACATGAGTACAAAGGTACTCAGCAAGACTTACATCAGATCCTACATACATGCATAGTATCAAGAAGGGTTGGTGGAGTTATTGCAGCAAGCCAGCTTTGACTCTTGGCTAGACTATCCTACGGTACTCCAACTTAAAATGGTTTAGCGCACACGAGTCCACTACTCACCAATTCAATACACTACCGAGGATCCACCTCCGTCTTCCTACGGAAGAGCCATCCTCGGCACTCACACTTATCTTGAGGCTTTTAGTAGTTTCCATTTACTTGTCTATGAACTGTATAGGCAACCAAGTAGTCCTTTACCGCGGACGCGGCTATTCGAATAGATCATGTTAACCCTGCAGGGGTGTACTTCCTCATACATGTTTCCACCACTTAGCGTCTGCACACGACATGTGCTCGGCAGACTTCAAGCGAAAGCCGATGTGGGTGTAGACCACGACCTACCTAAACACTTAAGCCTCTAGTCCAGGTTTATCGCCTATTCAGGTTCCATCCGCAGGGAGTCCGGCCGAGGTTTCCCATACGGCCCCGAACGATGTGAACAGGGTTCCCGAGATACCTAACGGGTATTCGGTACACCCGGCCACGTACCTACCGCATCACAGCCCACCCCTACGGTCAGCGCTGTCCACGGCCTCCAGTAGGCTACAAACACCAGAAACTACTTGCAACTCCTGGACAGAGAGCTAGGGTGAATAAGAAGTCGAGCGGGGTCATATTTCAGGGCCCAATGTATGGTAGTAGCTGTATCTTAAATCACACATACAGATCTCAGTGCTTAAGGTCGGCTTCAATGAAACAACCCACCATGTACTCCTACATGGCCTCTCATCGATACCTTTACCAAATCGTGTTCACCGCACCACTCTCATTACCGACATAATCATTTCACTCTAGCCATCACCCAGATGAACCAGACCTGACACGACTCTAAGCATAGCAGGCATAGCAAGGTAGGAACAACACATACATATGGCTCAATCAACTCCTACACATGCTAGTGGGTTTCATCTAGTTACTGTGGCAATGACAGGTCATGCAGAGGAAATGGGTTCAACTACCGTAGCACACAGCAGTTTGAAACGCGTTGTCTTAATGCAGTAAAAGAGAGCAGGAGCGAGATCATGGGATTGTATCGATATGATCAAATGGTTGGTTGCTTGCCTGATGGTTCGATGCACGGATACGGTTCTTCGTTAGGGTAATCACGGTACTCCTTGGAGGCAGAACCTGTCGCAAAGGACACCGATACACAACCATCACCAAACAATGTGCAACAATATGATGCATGCATGAGACATGGCAATATGAGTGTGTTGGGCTCATGCAACTAAAACCAGAAGGGTTTGAACAAATTTGAATCAAAGATTCAAATTTCAAATTCAAATATGGCCTTTTAAGGTGCTTTTCCTTGTTCTGCTTAACATCAATTTAACTTGTTTGATCATGCATTAAAATAGTGCAGATGGATAGATTGGATTTTTCTGATCATTTTTCATATATAATTTGTCTAATTTGGAGTTACAGAATAAAAGTTATGAATTTTTGAAGTTTAAATAATATTCTGGAATTTCCTGATTTAAATTAAATCCAGAAATACAATTATTGCGCCAGCATGACGTCAGCATGATGTCAGTGGTCAACTGCGGCTGGCTGAAGTCAAACCTGACGTGTGGGGCCCACACGTCAGTGACAGGGGGGTTAAACAGGGTTAATTTAATCCTAATTACTAATTAGTGGCGCTGGGACCCACTGGTCAGTGTCAGGGGGTTAACTAACAGTGGTTAGCGCTAATCCTAATTAGCTACAGGGCTGGGCCCACCTGTCAGGGACTCAGGGGGGTCCTGCCGTGGTCAAAGTGGGTCAAACCCACCGGCGACATGACGCCGGCGAGGCCCGAGACGGCGGCGCGATGCGGAATCGCGCTATAGGGCACGGGAGAGGCCGTGCTTGGGCTCGTTGGAGAGCCCTTGCTCCCGCGCATCGAATGGTGGTGGTGGCCGTGCCGGAGGTGGCCGGAATCGACGGCGGCGAGCTCGGCTGCGGCCGCCGGGGTTCGGTCGTGCACGGAAACGGGGTCGGAGCTCGAAGGCGAGTGAAGCGAGGCGCTAGGGATGCTCTACGGGGCCTTACGAAGTCGTTGGACTCGCCGGGGTGACCAAATGGTCACCGGAGCTGCGTCGACGGCGAGCTCGGCGACGGCGGAGGTTCGGCCGTGGTGGGGAGGAGGCTACGGTGAGGAAACGAGGGGGAGGAGAGGGGGAAACGGTGGCGTAGCTCACCGCGGTTGCAGTGGGCGTCGAAGCGGGCTCGGGGACGCGCTGGAGACGGCGAATCGACGGCGACGGTGGTCGGAGCCCGAGGAGGGGAACGGCGACGTGGCGGCGATGCAGGGCTTCCGGAGACCCGTGGAGCGGTGGGGAGGAAGAGGAGGTCGAGGCGGAGCCGCTGAGCTAGTCGGGGGAGCGGGGGGGTGGCCGGAGACGGCTGCTATGGCGAACGGCAGCGACGGTGGTGTTCGGCCGTGTGAGAGAGAGAGCGAGGGAGAGGAGGGGAGAGCCGAGGGAGAGTGAGAGAGAGCAGGGGGGGAGGCGTGGCGTCGTCCGGGGCATCGAGCGAGGAGGGGAGGGCAGGCAGGCAGGGAGAGAGGTGGCGTGGCGCGGTGGCGCGCGCGCGCGCCGGCCACACTCCCCTCCCTCTGTCGAGGACGAAGACGACACAGGAGGGAGGTGGGCTGGGCCGCCTGCTGGCTGGGTCGCACAGTGGAGGAGCCCAGGTAAGTTTCTCCCTTTTATTTATTTTCTGTTTTCTAATTTCTGACATTTGTTTTGATTTAAAAAAATATTAAATCATTTTATTAACTTATGCCAATTTTTGCAGGAGCTAGATATATTATTCCAGAGCTCCTTTATAAATGGCATAATATTTGGACATATATTAATATATATCATTAATATATTTCCAATGCAAATATTTATGCATTAATTCCAAAAGCCCAAAATAAATACCTATGAGCTCTTAAAAATATTGGTTTGATTTTTATCTCTGTCCAATATTTTCAGAGAGCCACATGAGCATTTTCTTGGACCCTTTTGGAGAAATTTTTATTTGGATCATTTTCAAAATGATTCTGAGGGTTTCACAGATCCCCATTTCAAGTTTCTGATGAAAGAGTAAACATGATGCAACACTCTAATGCATGACTAGCTAGGGTGTGACATTCCAACACAAAGGATCAGAAGCAATGCTTTGATTAGGGATGGATAAGTTGAATAGCCTTAGGGTACAATCAACGATAATTGGATTGGTCGAGAACCAATTCCAGTTAAAAGAATGGCAGCTCAGCCGGAAAGGTAATTTATAAGGATCAATGATGATTGCGTGTATTCGCAAACTTATTGAGTCAACAGACTCAAAATGATAATGACAAGGAATGTCAATAAGACTACGAGACTTATGGGATTAACCATAATGCAAGCAAGCAAGAATTTCAAGAGCAAAAGGCTCCAGAGGATTTTTGGAATATCGAATATTATTTTAAAGACTTTTGCGAAACACATGAACAACTAGGGCTGAGCGGATACTCGACAAGTGCGAGGATTTATTTGAAGGGGTATTCATCTGGAAAGGAACTGCAAGGCAGTAGGCACAAAGTATTCTCGGATCAATAGAGAGAATTTTAGGGTATCTTCCAATGACAAGATCAACTGGGAACAAAAGTAAGAACGACAGTTGTATGTATTTATCCATAGGGATATTTTGGTGGTAGGGAATTGCAAAAGCAACGGACACAAATTCTCGGGTTACAGCGGAGAGTATCTTCAGGGTCTTCACGTGCAGCAGACGATCATCAGTAATAAGGGGCTCTCCGGGTGAAAGTGATAACGAGATCCTAATGTTAGAATTAGCAAAATCCATTTAACCCGAATAGAAGAGAGATCAGAGTCCCAGAGTAAAGGTCGAGGAGTAAAAGATCCTACTACCACCCGATGGTGACGTGGGCCCGTAAGGCACACAGCCAAGTTAGTAAAAGTTTTTGCAATGTCTAGACTCGACTTTGGCTAAGGAGTGTGGAAGGGGGATTCCTACAGGCAGTCGGCTCTGATACCAACTTGTGACGCCCCCGATTCAATCGTACACTAATCATGCACGTAAATGTGTACGATCAAGATCAGGGACTCACGGGAAGATATCACAACACAACTCTAAAACATAAAGAACTCATACAAGCATCATAATACAAGCCAGGGGGCCTCGAGGGCTCGAATACAAGTGCTCGATCATAGACGAGTCAGCGGAAGTAACAATATCTGAGTACAGACATAAGTTAAACAAGTTTGCCTTAAGAAGGCTAGCACAAACTGGGATACAGATTGAAAGAGGCGCAGGCCTCCTGCCTGGGATCCTCCTAAACTACTCCTTGTCGTTGTCAGCGGGCTGCACGTAGTAGTAGGCACCTCCGGGGTAGTAGTCGTCGTCGACGGTGGCGTATGGCTCCAGGGCTCCAGCATCTGGTTGCGACAACCAGGTAGAAGGGAAAGGGGAAAAGAGGGAGAAAAGCAATCGTGAGTACTCATCCAAAGTACTCGCAAGCAAGGAGCTACACTACATATGCATGGGTATATGTGTAAAGGGCCATATCGGTGGACTGAACTGCAAAATGCCAGAATAAGAGGGGGATAGCTAATCCTGTCGAAGACTACGCTTCTGGCAGCCTCCGTCTTGCAGCATGTAGAAGAGAGTAGATTGAAGTCCTCCAAGTAGCATCTCCAAGTAGCATCTCCAAGTAGCATCTCTAGTCGCATCGCATAGCATAATCCTACCCGGCGATCCTCTCCTCGTCGCCCTATAGAAAAGCGATCACTGGGTTGTCTGTGGAACTTGGAAGGGTGTGTTTTATTAAGTATTCGGTTCTAGTTGTCATAAGGTCAAGGTACAACTCCAAGTCGTCATGTTACCGAAGATCACGGCTATTCGAATAGATTAACTTCCCTGCAGGGGTGCACCAACTTACCCAACACGCTTGATCCCATTTGGCCGGACACACTTTCCTGGGTCATGCCCGGCCGCGGAAGATCAACACGTCGCAGCCCCACCTAGGCACAACAGAGAGGCCAGCACGCCGGTCTAAACCTAAGCGCACAGGGGTCTGGGCCCATCGCCCAATGCACA
Organism: Triticum aestivum; assembly: GCF_018294505.1. NCBI lineage: Eukaryota > Viridiplantae > Streptophyta > Magnoliopsida > Poales > Poaceae > Triticum > Triticum aestivum. Next base: position 716,936,336 of record NC_057798.1, on the reverse strand, counting down.
CCTGCACATTGCGTGGGCGGCCGGAAGCAGACCTAGCCTAGCAGGCGTTCCAGTCCAATCCGGCACGCGCCGCTCCGTCGCTGACGTCTGAAGTGCTTCGGCTGATACCACGACGCCGGGATACCCATAACTACTCCCACGTAGATGGTTAGTGCGTATAGGCTCGTAGCCGACTCAGATCAAATACCAAGATCTCGTTAAGCGTGTTAAGTATCCGCGAACGCCGAACAGGGCCAGGCCCACCTCTCTCCTAGGTGGTCTCAACCTGCCCTGTCGCTCCGCCACAAGCAACAGTCGGGGGCCGTTGGGAACCCAGGCCCACCTCTACCGGGATGGAGCCACCTGTCCTTTCAGCCCCCCATCTCCGAACAGTATCACAGGTAATGTAACAGTGTAAAGTATATAGTATATGCCCGTGATCACCTCCCGAAGTGATCACAGCCCAGTAGTATAGCATGGCAGACGGACAAGAATGTAGGGCCACTGATGGAACACTAGCATCCTATACTAAGCAGTAGGATAGCAGATAAAGGTAACAACAGTAGTAGCAAGGACAGGCCATGCAGCAGTATAGGATTAACTGAAAACAGTAACATGCTACACTACTCTAATGCAAGCAGTATAGAGTAGAATAGGCGATATCTGGTGATCAAGGGGGGGCTTGCCTGGTTGCTCAGACAAGGAGGGTCGTCGGTGACGTAGTTGATCACAGCGGCATCAGCGGCAGTCTCGGAGTCTACCGGAGAGAAGAGGGGGGAAGAAACAGTAAATACATAGCAAGCAAGAGCATAACAGGACAACAAACAGAGCTAGACGTGTTCTAACGCGGTGCTACACGTTACCGGCGAAGGGGGATAACATCCGAGAATGTTTCCCCAGGTTTAGCATTTTCGGACAGACGAATCGGAGGGGAAAAGTTCCATGTTCTCTATGCTAGGAGTGTGTGGCGGACAAACGGAGGATGTAACCGGATTCGTCTCGTCGTTCTGAGTAACTTTCATGTACAAAGTTTTTCCATCCGAGCTACGGTTTATTTAATATTAATTTTAAAAGGTTTATTCAATATTCTAGAATTAAAAGATTATGTTAATTCGAAATTGCATTTATGACGTCAGCATGACATCAGCAGTCAACTCTGGTTGTTGACTGGTCAAGCTGACACGCGGGTCCCACTGGTCATAGACTCAGGTCAACTAAACCGGGTTAATTAGACTAACTAAGTGATTAGGCTAATTTATATTAGTTAGATTAGTTAAACATGATTAATTAACTTAATTAACTCATTAATTAATTAATTAATTAATTAATTAATCCTAACATTTTTTATTCTTTTTATTCTCTTTTTTTCTAAAAGTTCCAGGGGCTGGGCCCCGTTCATCAGTGGCCCAGAGGCCTTAGCGGTTACGGGCGTGCGCTAACGGGCGAGGCAGACCCGGGCACGGCTGCAGTAAGGACGGCCGGAGCTGCGCCCGGCAGCGGCAGTGGCGGGAGAGGGGCTTTGTCAGGCGCAGAGACAGCGGGGAGCGGTGGCGGACGGGCGTCGGACCCGGGCGGCGGGGCCGCACGTCGGGGCTGAGGACGCATCGCTGGGGGGGGCGCGGAAGCAGCAGGGCGAGGCGAACGGCGTTGGCACGGGCGTAGGTGGACGTGGGTCGCGACGAGCGCGACCAAGGCATGAGAGGGGATAGGAAGAGGCTCACATTGAGCCTGTCATTGTGCAATCGCGTGCTCGGGGAGGGCCTGAGGTAGACGGACAGCGGCGACGAGGTCAGGGTCGTCCGGCGAGGCAGCACTGGCGACGGGGTCGGCACCGCGGTGTTGAGGCGAGGAGGCGGACGGGGATGGCGCCCCGTCGAGGAGAGAGATGAGGAGGCGAGGAGGCAGGCCGGCGGGGAGGAGGCGCCGGCGAGGTCGTGCTCCGGGTGGCGACGAACGACGTTGGGCAGCGGGTGGTGTCGAGGCGGCGGGGTTGGGCGACGGGGTCGGGGCGCAGTTGCCCCCGATCCAGATCCACTCGGGGCGGGGCCGGCGGCCGTGCAGGTCATGCGAGGGGTGAGCCCCCCTGTGGGCGTCGCGTGGGTGCGGTGGGGAAGGCGGCGCTGGGAGGGAGACGAGGGGAGAGGGGATCGATCCCGATCCAGGGGAATCAGGGAAGGGAGTGGGGCGAGTGGGGGGTTAGGGTTACGGGGTGGGGAGTTAGTAGGGGAGGGGGACCGGGGTGGGCCGGCCCGTTCGGGCGGCACAGGCCAACTGGGCCACGAGGCCCAGCGGGGGGGGGGGGGTGGGTCTGTTGTTCTTCTTTTTTTATATATTCTTTTCTGTTTTATTTTAGTTACATTTTATTTTAGTTTTAGTAAAAATTATCACTAACACCTAACTTGGTACTTTTAAATAAACTACTGCCACAAAAAGTTTTACCCCTGAATAAAATAGTTTAGTATTTTATAAAATTCAGAAGGCACTTATTAATTGTTTTAGCTACTGTTTATTCATTTTAGATTATTTAACATTTTATAGAAGTGTGGTCTCTCCACCATAATTACCTATGCATTATTAGGCTCCACCCGAGCATTTAGTTTTAATATTTGAAAACCTTTATTGTTTGCCTTTATTTTAATTTTGAAATTTGAACCGGTTTCGAACTAACGCGAGATTAGTAACAGTAATCAAGGTGACGTGGCATCATTAGCAGAGGTTCACTATAGCTTGATTACCCGGGCGTCACAGATTGGTAGTTGATTATGTAGCATCAATCTGCATCTTATCTTCATTATCCTCTATCCCTTCCAGTATTATCATATCTATAATTACTCTCTACAAAATGTAGAGTACAAGCAATGCTTATGAAGAAGATTATGTGCTGAAATTCTTGAGTTATCCTTCCCTTGACATGGAGAAGGGCATTATAAAGCCGGTGTTAATTGTTAATGTAAGTCAGTCCTTCTAAATCCTTTATCCTCAACTGCTGTTTAATTTCCTCATACTCCCTATCATTTACTGCTATTTAGTTTGCTGTTTCTACCAAAATGCATGTTCGCAAGAACCGTAAGTTCTAAGTTTTACTTGTAAAACCAAATTCCTTATTCATACCATGCACATTACTTAATACTCCCTATATGTATGCTTTTTTTTGTGGATCTATAATCCAGTGTGTGGTGAAGCAGCCCACGTTTGCACCTTGTCATCTCCTGTTTTATCTTACTGATGTGGCTGATGATATGAACAACATGCCATGCACATTATCCAAAATAGATACAATGATTTTCTTTGCCCTTCATCTATGCTTGTTATGTTGACATGGTAATCCAGTAGTGTGGTGAAGCTCCCCGCATTATGAACAATGCCAAATTATGCTATTGATATTTTGAACTTACTATTTATTTTCTAATTTGAAATTGGATGGAATTGACAGCACAGTTATCATCTTTGTTTATACATGTGCACAACCTGTCATCTCTCTGCTTTGTTTCAGGGTGATATGCTTGATTGCATGCACAAGTCTGCTGAAGGCTGTGAGACAAACCCAACATATATTGAATTAAAGAAGGCAAAACATCTTGAAGATAGCGAGACAACCCCAAAGTCTTGTCTTGATGCAGTGTTCAAGTTACTTGAGACTAGCAGTCAGACAAGCTCACAGAATTCTTTCTCTGGATCAGTTCGACTTCTTCAGTTCCAAGTTCTAGCAGAAAGGCATTCTGCAACTCAACTTCGACTTGAAGTCCTATCTCTAAGAAAGATTGCAGAGAACACCAATGAGAACCTCATCGCTAAACAACTACACCTGGAAGCTATGATCGACATACTAGGACGGTCTCACAGCCTTGCTCAGCAGCTTGCACAGCAGTTCCCTGGCAAGGCTAACCTTTCTTGAACTGTCTTGGAAGTGGTCTCGGTTCAATATTATTTTGTTACGCTGCAATGGTGCCCAGTTTTTGTAATCTGCTTCTTTGTTGCGCTTTATGATCACTGGTGGCGAAATTTGATGCCTAGTGGATGTAATAAACCTTAAATCCTTTATTGTATAGTGTAGGTTTATTCTTAGTTACTATGTCGTAATTTCTTTATTGTATAGAGTAGGTTTGTTCTTAATTCCTACTAGTTACTGCCATCATTCGCTATCTGAAAAAAAATCAGATGTAGTCGACCGGGCCGAAACATTCGACTCTAACGGGCCTGGTTTTTAGCCGGCCACAATTGGGCCGGCCTCCGTCTTTCTTGGGCCCGAATGATTGGGGCCTTCACACATTGCGCCAGGCCCAAACTTACACCGGCCTATATTTAGTTGGGCCTTTTGTCGACCCAATGCTTAGTTTGGCCCAGGTAGCGTTGGGCCATTAACAGACTGAATATTATACTGGCCTGTTACGGCCGAGATGAAACCACGGGCCTTTAGCAGGCCAAAATGCATGTTGGGCCACAATTTTCACTAGTCGTCGACGGGCCTTCAGCAGGCTGAAATGTAGATCGGGCCTTTTTGGGCCCAGTTAGCTCACGGGCCGTTACCAGGCCAAAACATATCTCGGGCCTTAGTTGGCCCACTGATATCATGGGCCTTTAAGAGGCCGAAATCTTAATACAGGCATCAACGGGCCGAATTACGCGACAGGCCTTTAATAGGCCCAAAGTCACGTTGGGCTTAACTGTTGCCACCTTTAGCACGGGCCGTTAGTGGGCTCGATGTCCCGTTGGATCATATATGGACCATGGGCAGCACGGGCCATTCCCAGGCCAAAAGTCTCACCGGGCTGAAATGGGCCCATGTCTACATCAAGCCTCCAACAGACCGAAAGTCAGATCGGGCTGAAATGGGCCCATGTCTACATCAGGCCTCTAACCGGCCGAAAGTCAATGGGTCGTAGTTGGGCCCAAATATTCGGCGAACAATTAACGGGCCAGATCTGGCTTCGGGCCGCAAATGGGCCCAATTATTGGGCGAACAAGTAACGGTCCAGATCTGGCTTCGGGCCGTAAATGGGCCTAAATTTTGGCCGAACAATTAACGGGCCAGATCTGGCTTCGGGCCGTAAATGGGCCTTTATTAAGCAGGCCATTATTGGGATGGCCCACTAGTACCTGATTAAGTACTACGGGCCTTTGACTGGGCCGGCCTTTTTAACCTATATGGGCCTATGTTGGGCCCCGCCACGTGTCGATGTATCATAGGCATGTCTCCTCCAATGGACGGGCGACATCTGGCCCACTGACGAGATGATAGGTGTTCCCTTCGGCCAATCGGAATTTTACACGTGGAAAATCCCCATTGGTCTGGGCTGTTAACGGGTTAACGGATCCAAAACCCGACCCGATAGCTTAATGGCGTTCCGTTATGGTGGATGCCACGTGTCGGTCACCCTTCATGAAAGCACTTCTGTGATGCGCGATTTATCATCATGGAAGTGGACACTTCCGTGATGATAATTTTGGTAATGTCATGGAACACTTCTACGACAGCACAGGTATGACTATCTTGATTCTGTCATAAATTTGTCATGGATGTACATGCATGACAAAAAACGCGACCTACTGTGACAAACACGTATCATCACGGAAGTGTATTTTTTTGTAGTGCTTAGTTTGCAGGCTAAGAAACTTGTCGGAGGTCTCATACCTCTTGACGTGGGCACGAGCATGAAATCCCAATTTCAGTCCTTGGAACATCTCATATGTTCTGCGACGTTTCAAAACATCTTTGGCGCCTCAATTCTAAATCGTTTAGCATTACGCACTGAACTATCATGTAGTCATCAAAATGTGTATGTCAGATGTTCGCAACATCCACAGACGACGCTCGAGGTTCAGTACACCGAGCGGTGCATTAAGGACATAATCCTTCTGTGCAGCATTGAGGACAACCCTCAGTATACGGACCCAGTCCACATAATTACTACTGTCAACTTTCAACTAAATTTTCTCTAGGATCATATCTTAAGCAGTAGAACTAAAGCGTAAGCTACGACATAATTTGCAAAGACCTTTTGACTATGTTAATGATAATTAAGTTCATCTAATCAATTATTTAGTGAACTCCCACTCAGATAGACATCCCTCTAGTCATCTAAGTGATACATGGTCCGAGTCAACTAGACCGTGTCCAATCATCACGTGAGACGGACTAGTCATCATCGGTGAACATCTTCATGTTGATCGTATCTTCTATGCGACTCATGTTCGACCTTTCGATCTCTTGTGTTCCGAGGCCATGTCTGTACATGATAGGCTCGTCAAGTCAACCTAAGTGTTTTGCATATGTAAATCTGGCTTACACCGGTTGTATGCGAACGTTAGAATCTATCACACCTGATCATCACGTGGTGCTTTGAAACAACGAACTTTCGCAATGGTGCAGAGTTAGGGGGAACACTTTCTTGAAATTTTAGTGAGGGATCATCTTATTTATGCTACCGTCGTTCTAAGCAAATAAGATGTAAACATGACAAACATCACATGTAAATCATAAAGTGACATGATATGGTCAACATCATCTTGCGCCTTTGATCTCCATCTTTGAGGCGCGGCATGATCACCTTCGTCACCGGCATGACACCATGATCTCCATCATCGTGTCTTCATGAAGTTGTCTCGCCAACTATTACTTCTACTACTATGGCTAACGGTTAGCAATAAAGTAAAGTAATTACATGGCATTTTCCTTGACACGCAGGTCATACAATAAATTAAGACAACTCCTATAGCTCCTGCCGGTTGTCATACTCATCGACATGCAAGTCGTGATTCCTATTACAAGAACATGATCAATCTCATACATCACATATATCATTCATCACATTATTTTGGCCATATCACATCACATAGCATACCCTGCAAAAACAAGTTAGACGTCCTCTAATTGTTGTTGCATGTTTTACGTGGCTGCTATGGGTTTCTAGCAAGAATGTTTCTTACCTACGCAAAAGCCACAACGGTGATATGCCAATTCCTATTTACCCTTCATAAGGACCCTTTTCATCGAATCCGATCTGACTAAAGTGGGAGAGACAAACAACCGCTAGCCACCTTATGCAACAAGTGCATGTCATTCGGTGGAACCTGTCTCACGTAAGCATACATGTAAGGTCGGTCCGGGCCGCTTCATCCCACAATACCGCCGAAACAAGATAGGACTAGTAACGGTAAGAAAATTGAAAAAACCAACGCCCACAACTACTTGTGTTCTACTCGTGCATAGAATCTACGCATAGACCTAGCTCATGATGCCATTGTTGGGGAACGTAGCAATAATTCAAAATTTTCCTACGTATCACCAAGATCCATCTAGTAGATGATAGCAACGAGAGAGAGGGAGTGCATCTTCATACCCTTGAAGATCGCTAAACGGAAGCGTTACAAGAACGCGGATGATGGAGTCGTACTCGCGGCGATTCAAATCGCGGAAGATCCGATCTAGCACCGAACAGACGGTGCCTCCGCGTTCAACACACGTACAGCCCAGGGACGTCTCCTCCTTCTTGATCCAGCAAGGGGAGAGGAGGAGTTGACGAAGAGCTCCGGTAGCACGACGGCGTGGTGGTGGAGCTTGTGGATTTTCTGCAGGGCTTCGCCAAGCTCTATGGAGGAGGAGGAGGAAGTGTTGGAGGAGGGAGGGGTTGTGCCAGGGAAGGGGTGCGACTGCCCTCTCTCTCTCCCTCACTATATATAGGGGGAAAGGGGCAGGAGGAGGCGCCCTCGGGTTTCCCTAGGGGAGGGGCGGCGTCCACAGGGGAAACCCTAGATGGGTTTGGGTGCCCCCACCCCTACGAAACTTGCCCCCCAAGCCGGGAGGGGTGGCTGCCCTAGGCGAGGCGCCCCACCTCTCCAGGTTACGTGAGATGGGTTGGGAGGGGCGCTCAGCCCCTTAGTGGGCTGATGTGCCCCCTCCCCTTAGCCTATAAGCCCCCCCCCAACGCTTGCCGAGGCCTCCGAAACCCCTTTCGGACACGTTGGTCGTCACCCGGTACCCCCGGAACAACTCTGGACACCAATACCCTTCATCCAATATATAGATCCTCACCTCCGGACCATTCTGGAGTTCATCGTCATGTCCGGGATCTCATCTGGGACTCCGAACAACCTTCGGTAACCACATAATATTTCCCATAACAACTCTAGCGTCACCGAACCTTAAGTGTGTAGATCCTACGGGTTCGGGAACCATGCAGACATGACCGAGACACCTCTCCGGCCAATAACCAATAGAGGGATCTAGATACCCATATTGGCTCCCACATGTTCCACGATAATCTCATTGAATGAATCACAATGTCGGGGATTCAATCAATCTCGTATTCAATTCCCTTTGTCTATCGGTATGTTACTTGCCCGAGATTCAATCCTCGGTATCCCTATACACTACTAGGGAAAACCCTAGTAGTAGCGTAGGTTTTTAGGCTAGCAGTAGCGTGGGTAGCCGCGCTACTACTACGGCGCTACAGCTAACTGTTAGTAGTAGCGCAGTCCGCACCCGTGCTACTATTGTTTACTATATCAGCAACGCTTTTCTAGAATGCGCTACTATTAGTTAGCTGTAGCGGTTTCCTAGCCCCTTGCTACTACTATATCTTTCATCATTTTCCCCGCTTCCTACCCCGTTTCAGTTTCAATAAACAGCAATTTCCAGATACTAGGTACTACTAGATATCAATTTCTTCATAAAGCATTATAGGTACTAGGTAGTACTCCCTCCATTCCAAATTACTCGTCGTGGTTTTAGTTCAAACCATGACGAGTAATTTGGAACAAAGGGAGTACTAGATAACAACTTCATGTATAGTCAACATGCACCCTCAAGCAGTACAAGGTCATATCGACGACGATCATCATATGTAGTTCTAGATGATATCAATGACGATCATCATATGTAGTTCTAGATGATATCAACGACGATCATCATATGTAGTTCTAGATGATATAGCCACACACACACATATGTAGTTCTAGATGATATCGAAGATGATCATCATTCTCAAGCCTGGGCGGTGGGTGTTCCTGATAGTAATTAGGATGGCCTGTCCAACACGAAGATTCTTGCCATCGAGGAATCTCTTCCACCCAACCGAGTTTAAGTGTGTGCAACCATCCATGTCCACGCGGTAAGTACAGGTTGTGACGGAGCCCCTTGCGGTAAGGCGTAGTCCAGCTGAGCCTTCTTCATCAGGCTCGATACCATAACTCACAGATAGGTTCTTCGCCAATTTCTGAATAATAAAACATATCAATTAATAAATAGCCTCGCACATACTCTTGCAAATAGGTATATATGGATTATCTACACTATTAGTACTTCCTTAGATTCTACACTAATAAGCATGTGATCGAACTCTACACTAAAGCATATCATCGACTAGATTCCACACAACATAACATTGGACTCTACACTAAGCATATCATCGGATAATTTGCATTTGTAAGTATAACATACCATATCATGTCGATCGACCATGGTACTTGTCAGGCGGGTCATGAATGGCACCCCGACAAAGTCAGCACGTGGCGGAATTATGTCCCATAGGTTGCACACCTCCTCCTCGCTCAGCCTCATTCTTTGAGCTATGATGGCTTCATGAAGTGGGTCCTCATCATCTTCATCGAGTGGGTCCTCGTTATCTTGATCATCTTCGTCATCTTCATCATCTTCCACCAGGTTGATATAAATGACAGCCAGCTTGGGTCTTTCTGCTCTGAAGGAGAAGCTGATCAACTCACCACCAGTAAGATGCATGCGGGCGAGGAAACAGGCCCATCCGTCTCCTCCAATCTGTAACATATTACGTCATTTCTCGACCTCCATAGTGTACGGCCCCCAGGAGCCTCAAATATCACAGTGTCTCCTGTCAGCTTATTCAATTTCAACCTCACAATTCATGGGACGATCTGTGTAAAAAAAGCAAAATGACACGATGCAGTAATGTCAACACTAAAAATAAAATAGTTGTTACATTTCATATAATTTCTTACCGCCGCATGACAAAAACTCGACTGGAAGTAGATGCCGAACAACTTGCCAGTTGCAAGGCTGCTGGCGCACCTTGACTTGCACAATCGACATGGTGGTGGTGGTGGTGGCGCCATTTTCCTAAAGCAATATGAGCAAAGGATTAACGATCACTTCATAGGAAAGAAAAATAGTTGTTAAATCAAAATGTTCTATAAATCAACTAAATCAACTAGCCTATTAAATCAACTTGCCTACTAAATCAACTAAATCAAAATGTTCTATAAATCAACTAAATCAACTAGCCTATTAAATCAACTTGCCTACTAAATCAACTAAATCAAAATGTTCTATAAATCAACTAAATCAACTAGCCTACTAAATCAACTTGCGTACTAAATCAACTAAATGAAAATGTTCTAAATCAAGTAAATCAACTAGCCTACTAAATCAACTAAATCATATGAACTAAATCAAAATGTTGCATATGAACTAGCCTACTAAATCAAAATGTACCAGGGAGGAGGGGTTGTGGATGGAGGAGGGAGGAGGGAGAAGGAGGGGCGACTGGAGGAGGGAGGAGAGAGTAGGACGGAGGAGGAGGGCGGAGCGAAGAGGGGCCGGCCGGCGGCGAATCGAGGGAGGACGGAGGAGGAGGGCGGTACCGAGTCCAGCAAGGAGGAGAAGGTGACGGCGGCGCAGAGGGAAGAGGGGTAGGCGACGGAGTCTAGCGGGGCGACGTCGGCCGACGGGGGAGGACCGGCGCGGGGGGGTGTTGAGGGGGAGATGGAGTGAGTGTGAGCGTGAGTGTGGATCGGATAGAGGAGAGCGTGGGTGGTGGGAGTTAGCTAGTTTTAGCAGTAGAGCGCTATAGGTAAAGGCGCTGTTGCTAAGGTACCTAGCAGTAGCGCACTTCGATTTAACGCGCTGCTGCTATAACTAGCTTTGCGGCGGGGTCGTGGGAATTATAGCAGTAGCGCGGATTAGTGGAGGCCTGCTACTGCTACTTTTATTTCAGCAGCGAGTTCTGCTAGAGCACGGTACTGATATATTGCAGCAGCGCCTTATTTTGGAAGGCGTTGCTGGTAATATCCTGTGTATAGGCTTTTCCCTAGTAGTGATACCTTGTTCAATCTCGTTACCTGTAAGTCTCTTTACTCGTTCCGTACGCATGATCCCGTGACTAACTCCTTAGTCACATTGAGCTCATTATGATGATGCATTACCGAGTGGGCCCAGAGATACCTCTCCGTCATACCGAGTGACAAATCCCAGTCTCGATTTGTGCCAACTCGATAGATACTTTCAGAGCTACCTGTAGTGCACCTTTATAGTCACCCAGTTATGTTGTGACATTTGATACACCCAAAGCATTCTTACGGCATCCAGGAGTTACACAATCTCATGGTTTAAGGAAATGATACTTGACATTAGAAAAGCTCTAGTGAACAAACTACACGTCCTTTTGTTATGCTTAGGATTGGGTCTTGTCCATCACATCATTCTCCTAATGATGTGATCCCGTTATCAATGGCATCCAATGTCCATGGTCAGGAAACCATAACCATCTATTGATCAATGAGCTAGTCAACTAGAGGCTCACTAGGGACATGTTGTGGTCTATGTATTCACACATGTATTACGGTTTCCAGTTAATACAATTATAAGATGAGCAATAGACAATTATCATGAACAAGGAAATATAACAATAACCATTTTATTATTTCCTCTAGGGCATATTTCCAACACACTGTGCACATGCTCACATATAAACAATGACCTCACTGAGCAAGTAAGCATTGAGAGACCACATATTTAAACAACCTAACTAACACACCGTATCTGCTAACTATAAAATCAATACTAAACAATGACCAAATTAGCACAAATTTGGGACATACTTTCACAGCACAAGCAAGGAACCTCCTTCCAGTATGGATGCCCCGGAAAGCAACACACCTCTCTGCTGGCAGGGAGTGTTCATTGCACAAAACGTCAACTTCAGCGCCCTCAAAGTCGGAGTCATCCTTGGTACCAGGGATCTGCAGGTGCAAAGGAAAGACAACCATTTGTAACATAACTTCAGGTCAAGCTCAACAGAAAAATCCCCAAATCCAAACCATAACCCTAGCTCGAGCTCGAGCAAGTCACCTTGATGATGCCCTCGCCTGAAGCTGAGTCGGCATACTGGTGAGAGTTCTCGCTATTGTCGTCATCAGACCAGGGCATCATGGCGATGCGGCGGCTACGGCGACTGTAGATGTGGGAGGGGGCGGCGGCGGCTAACGAGCGGGAGCAGAGAAAGGGAGAAAGGCGAGAGAGAATGAGGGTTGGGGGTGAGCCAGCACCGATTCGGGGGTGTTTGACCCGGCCCGGCTCGAACCGGTGCGCGCGCCCAGTGTAACGTCGTCAAACGGCCCTGCCATGTGAACAGTGCTGCCACGTCGATGTATGCGGGCCCCTCCATGTCTTAAACGTACTTAAAACGTTCCAAAGGAGCAACCAGTGTTTTGCAAAAAAAATGAAAAAAATAGTGTTTTTTGGCACAATTTCGTAAATATGTGGTTCCTGCAAACCTAGCCTGAAGTGTCGATGTTTTTTGCAATTCACTCGAATTTTTAGGAAAACGAGTTTTGGTTAGTTATTCTGTTAAGATGAGTTTTACGAGAATCCATTTTTGTTAATTTTTCATATTTTTACCGCACATTAAAAAATGTTTGGCAGAATTTCATAAGATATTTGCGTTAAATATTCATAATTTTGGAAAATTTTAGAGTTTTTTATTTTTTGTTGTTGTTTTAAAAAAATTGTTCACATTTTGAAAAAGTTGTTCGTAGTTTCGAAAAACGTTCTTTTTTTTCTATTTGTTCCTATTTTTACAAAAAGTGTTTGAGATTCCCAAACATAGTTTGTGAGCAATTTTGAAAATGTTTGTTTTCGTAAGTATATTTGCTTTTGTGAAAAAGAAAACCACGTTCGATATTTTAAAAAAGTTTTTTTTTTGCCGTGTAAACTTCATGTAAAATGAGCTAGCATTTTGGACAAAGAAGTCTGTGAACACAGTTGGTAGCGATGTTGGTTCGCTCACTTGAAGTCGTGTGATCGATCCCGCAGACATACATTTTGTGTTCGTCTTTGCTGCTGTTTGTGGGATCGACTCGCACGGGCATACTTTTTCTTTTATTTTTCACAGCTCTCTACCTTAAATGGGCCGGCCCAGGTCAGCTCGACGCCGGTCCTTCTCTTCCTCCTCAAACTCGCATGCAACCTGTTCGACGGATTTTCTTCCCATTACTAACGTGGAAAAGCGGGATGGGGAGATGGAGTCCCATGGGCTTATACCTGACTACCGGCTACTGTTGAACTGTGTCGCCGCCGGCTGCCTGATCGTCCGTATACATGTACGATTGATTTTCTTAAGTACTAGTACCAATCAGCGCTTGGTACCATGTACGGCGTTCATGTCGAACAGGCCAGAACGACATGGCGACTGACGAGCTCGACCCGCTGAAGCCAGCATCGGGATCGGCCTTGCGTCGCCGCCGCCCTCAAGCGCTTCGTTGTTGTCAGCCATGGCGTAGAACGGAGACTCCATAAAGCATCGCCGACAATGGCGTCGTGTCATCGTCGTCGACATGCCCTGCCATGGCGTAAGACAAGTGTTTCTTGCCACGATGATGTTCAGTTCGCAAGACACGGTGTAGTTCCTGTGCGTTGAGCTCTCATGGAAGTCAACCTCCATCTGCTCACGATGCACTAAACGGGTTTTTAGAAAGAGTCTGTCTATATAACATCTCACATCTAAGTTTTTGTTTTTTTATGCAAAGCGTTTATTTGTTGTTTTTCAACTGGACTGTGAAAAAAAAACAGATGCGCTAGGTAGGATTTGAACTCAGGACCTCATGCAAAACAATGATAGCTCGTTCCATCCTAGCCAATGACTAATACTAACATAAGGCAAACTGAAAATCTATAAGAACATAACACAGAGTCAAGATTAGTATACATGTTTGATTTTTTTTAACCTTTTTTACAGATTGTGATTTTTTTAAATGTTGACTATTTTTCTAAAACACAAACACTTTTAAAATTTAGAAAATATTTTTCAAATTTGGATACACTTTATAATTCTGATTTTATTTTTGAAAAGTAAGAACAAAATTTGGTATTCCGAACAATTTCTTCTCAGACAAATTTTGAAGACATGGATAATTTTGAAAATCCTTGAGCAGTTTTTAGAGTATGGACACTTTTGAAGATTCCAAATATTTTTTTTAAAAATAAGACTAAATTTATTCTATCTTTATTTTGATAATAAAATTTCAATATTTTTGCACTGTTTGATAAATGTTTACATTTTAAAAATGTTCACGCATTTCAAAAGAAATATTTGTGATGATTAAGAAATATATTATATACAGTGGAAAAGAATCTTAACATTCAAAGAATGTTTGTGACAATTTTTAAAAGTAGCTTCACGCATTTAAAAAAACACATGATTTCTAGGTTTTTTATGGAATGTAAATAAAATGTTCGCATAATTTTTTGAAATAGTTTCATACCATTTAAAAAATGAACAGTAGGAATCTGGAATATGTTTACCTTTTATTCTAAAAATGCTCGGGCATGTATTTGAAAAAATAGTCATCATGTATTTTAAAAGTGTTCAATGTATGTTAAAATTGTTTCCCATGTATACAGAAAACATGTAGTGTGTATTACCAAAGTTGACATGTATTTGCAAAAAAAAATAACCTGACTATGTAGGGGTACCGTGTTGGGGACGAGTTGCGTGCCGAGAGTGGACATGCAATTATGTCGGGCATGAGTTTCATCTGTGGCCTGGACATGCAACCGAGTCAGGTGGATTTACACGTTGGGGTTGGGCATGGAACTAGGGATCGGGGCAAGTTGTGTGTTGAAAAACTGAGAGAACTACGAGGTGAGTTGCGAGTTGAGGATGGACTTACAACTGGGGCAACTACAAACTTTGAGACTAGTTACGGGTCAACGATCGACTAGCAACTGGGATAAAACAAATTATATTCCCAGTTGCGAGTCTGGATGGACTTGCAACTAGGATGAAAGACAAAAACACAGGCCCAGTTGCGAGTCAAGGGTGGGCTTGCAACTGGAATAAAAAAACATGATTCTAGTTGCGAGTTGAGGGTGGACTTGTAACTGAGTCAAGTATATAAAAACTATAACTGCGAGTTACGAGTTGAGGGTGGACTTGCAAATGAGATAAAAAAATAAAACACATCCCAGTTGCAAGTCGAGGATGGACTTGCAACTGGGACAACCGAACTATGGGCCCAGTTGCAAGTTGAGGGTGGACTTGCAACTGAGACAACACAACAAACTATAGGCCCGGTTGTGAGTCGACGGTGGACTTGCAACTGGGACAACAACAAACTATGGGCCCAGTTGCAAGTTGAGGGTGGACTTTCAACTGACACAACACAATAAACTATAGGCCCGGTTGTGAGTCGGCGGTGGACTTGCAACTGGGACAACAACAAATTATGGGCCCAGTTGCAAGTTGAGGGTGGACTTGCAACTGAGACAACACAACAAACTATAGGCCCGGTTGTGAGTCGAGGGTGGACTTGCAAGTGGGACAACAACAAACTATGACCCCAATTGTGAGTCAATGATGTACATGCAATTAAGACAACTATGGAACATGGACCCAGTTGCGAGTCAATGCTGGACTTGCAACTAGGATAAAACAAACTATGGTCCTAGTTGCGAATCATGGGTGGACTTGCAACTAGGATGAAAGACAAAAACATAGGCCCAGTTGCGAGTCAAGGGTGGGCTTGCAACTGGAATAAAAAAACATGATCCTAGTTGCGAGTTGAGGGTGGACTTGTAACTGAGTCAAGTATATAAAAACTATAAATGCGAGTTGCGAGTTGAGGATGGACTTGCAAATGAGATAAATAAGTAAAACACATCCCAGTTGCAAGTCGAGGATGGACTTGCAACTGGGACAACCGAACTATGGGCCCAGTTGCAAGTTGAGGGTGGACTTGCAACTGAGACAACACAACAAACTATTGGCCCGGTTGTGAGTCGACGATGGACTTGCAACTAGGACAACAACAAACTATGGGCCCAGTTGCAAGTTGAGGGTGGACTTGCAACTGAGACAACACAACAAACTATAGGCCCGGTTGTGAGTTGAGGGTGGACTTGCAACTGGAACAACAACAAACTATGACCCCAATTGTGAGTCAATGATGTACTTGCAATTAAGACAACTATGAAACAGAACTATCAGCCCAATTGCGAAGTGAACCTACAACTAGGACAACTACAAAACTATGAGCCCAGTTGCGAGTCAAGTGTCGACTTGCAACTGGGATGAAACAAATTACAGTTCCATTTGCGAGTCAATGGTGGACTTGCAACCAGCACACAAAAATCGGCTCCTAGTTGCGAGTAGAGGGTGGACTTGCAGGTAGGGAAAAAATGGGCCGCACCATAGTTGCAAGTCGACGGTGGGATTGCAATTGAGGAAAAAAAATCGGGCTCTAGGTACGAGTCGAGTATGGACTTGCAACTAATAAAAAGGTCGAGCCCCCAGATGCGAATCGAGGGTGGACTTGCAAAAGAGAAGAAGAAAAAGTCAACCCCCACTTGCGAGTCAAGTGTGGACTTGCAACGTGGATAAAAAAAGGTCTGAGTTGCGAGTCAGAGGTGAACATGCAACTAGGACAAAAATGTTGGCCCAAAGTTGCAAGTCGAGGCTGGACTTGCAACCGACACCAAAATATGTCGGGCCGAGTTGCATGTTAGTGGTTTACTTGCATAAAAATAAAAGAGATGGGCTCCAGTTTGCATGTCGATGGTTGACTTGCAACTAAGACAAAAAATAAAAAAGGGAGACCTCAGTTAGAAGTACACCTGCAACAAAGATCAAAAAGTTCTAGACCAAGATGCATGTTGGCGATCGACTTGCAACTAGAACAAGGAAAAAAGACGAGTTTCTTACATATTAGGGTTAGACTTGTAAACAGAAATAAAAACAAGAAATGGGCCATTGCCCGTGATTGTATTGTTTAGAAATTTGGCCAGGTTGCCTGTACTCCAAAGACAAAGAGCAACGTGATTGAGAGAGAGGGGGGGGGGATCCTATTGGCCACTCACAGCGGCAAAATGCATGCGCTTCACACAGGGGCGAGTGCCGAGCGATGCTTTTTGGGCCGACCCACTTACGAACTTCGCAGTCCAGTTTTGCGAACCTTCTAGTAGGTTTCATAAACGGTTTTTTTCTTCTATTGGTTTTTCACGTTTCTGTTTATTTATTTATTTTCCTTTTCTGTTTCTTTTTCATTATTTCTTTTTTTATTTTCTTTTTTAGAACATGTTCGCGGTTTTACAAAATGTTTAGGATTTTATTATTTATTTTTTAATTTTCTTCTCTTTTTTTCAAAATATATCGAATTTTTTAAGTTTTGTTTGTGTTTAAAAAAATGTGCAGTTTTTGAAAAAATGTTCTCAAAATTCAAAAATTGTTCTCGTTACACAAAAAGTTCAAAACTTTCGAAATTCAGAAAATGTACTAGATTTCAATTTTTTGTTCACATATTAAAAAAATGTTCGCTCTTCCAAATTTGATCGGGATTTTTCAAAATTGTTCTCTGTTTCAAAATTTGTTATCAAGATTCAAAAAAATTTCGTGCTTTACAAAATTGTTCGTGCTTCCAAATTTGTTTGGGATTTTTCAAGATTGTTCTTCATTTCAAAATTTGTTCTCAAGATTAAAAAAATGTTTGTGCGTTAAAAAATAGTTCGCGCTTCCAAATTTGTTCTTAAGATTCAAAAATTGTTCGTGCGTTAAAAAATTGTTCTCAAATTCCAAAAATGTTCATGTTTTCGTAAAATGTTTGGGAAATTCAAATTTGTTCGTTTCATAGAATTTGTTTGCATTTAAAAAAAACGTACGTTCAAAAAATTACTCAAATTTTGGAACAAAAAGTTGGGATTTTGTCAAAAAGTGTTTGCAATTTTATAAATGTTAAGAATTTACGACTTTCAAAAACAAATCTGTCTAAAATGTTCACGACTTTATTTTTATTTTTTGAAATTTGAAAACAAGTGTGAGTTGTTAAATTTTTTATCGTATTTTGAAACAGTGCTTGTTTGTTAAAATAATTCACAATTTCAAAGGAAGGTTTGAAAAAAATATAAAAAATGTCCAGATTCTTCGTTGGTATTAGTTCTTATACTATGACGCTTTACATTTTAGCACCAACAGTTGTTAGATCTATTTGTTAGCTCGTGCCCGACGCAACATGGAGGTCTAGAGGTCAAATCCTGGCAGGACTGGACTGCAGTCGCATTGCTTTTTTTTAAATATAACATCGCAGCGCTACTGAAAAAGGAAACATGTGCGCTCGCTGTATTGGGCAGACCCAGTCAGGGGTTTCATGCGTGCATCATGTCGCTGTTTGACGCAGAATGCGTCCAATAGGAACTACCGAGAGAGAGAGAAGAGCAAAACTGACATGCCAACGGCCAGCTTGTGTCTTCGACTTATACATACAACTCTTCTCTTCAATACCACACTTAAAAAAATAGACCATGAAAAATGCCCCGAAAAGAAAGACACAAGGTGTGATGGGCCACAAAATGAACAACGATGGGTGACACCGGACGCGCGGGACAAAACAACCCTGATCAAAGAATCACACTAGATTTATAGCAACAGATCAAATGGACTGAAACTTAAACGAGACATCACACTCATCTATAAAAGTTTTAGCAACTCCAGTACATGATTTAATATTCCATGGACACGTCGCATAGTTGAATTCAAATCAAAACAACGACAAAAAAGTACATGAATGATCATACGGTATATACATGCACAAAGAAGATGCGTGCACACAACATATGATATATACACCTATCCTAGTATCGCAGAAGGGGAGAAAAAGAAATGAAAAAACACAAAAAAAAAACACAAACTGCACCGGCTGCAGCGAATTGAGACGGTACAACAAATAGACAAAAAAAATTCTAAAAAAAACAAATAGACAAAAAAACAGGCAAAGGCAGCCCACGCTAGCACACACAGGGCCAGCCCATGCTGGCACGCTGCATGCACGCCGCGTGCGGGGCTGCGCGAGCAGGCGCTCCGGCTCGAACGGAGACAAATCCCGAGATTGATCGCCAGATCAAGTGCGCATGAATTTTAAAGACAGAATAAATTCAAGAGTGGAGGGCTTAGATGTGAGATAGCTATTTCACATCTAGATGTGAGATAGTAAATCCACTTTAGAAAAATGGCTAATAGTCGTTTTTTCATATCAGTTTGTCTAATTCACATCTAGATGTTTTTTAAGCGTGTCACATCTAAACTCCCACAAACATATAATGTAGCAACAAGAAAAAAAAACTAGGACAAAAAAATAGACCACAAAGAGAGTGAACATCAGTTTAGATGTGACATAACTATGTCACATCTAGACATGTCCTAGACAGACCCTTTTCATATTCTCACTTTTTTAGTTTGTAGAACAGAATGAACGCAGCAATTCGGTGCCCAAGCTCAGATGCTCCCGAAATCATCGGCGTCCATCAGTCGCTTGGGATCCGAACAATTCCGTCTGACGCAAAATCAGGAAAAGGGACGTACAGCGGCCATACTGTATGGAACAGTAGCGGGTTTGTGGGCCCAAAACGTATGGTTGTACGTTCCGCCGCACGAGGCCGTCTGGTCTATGGATCAGAACGTTGCCTTTCGTGATGAGCCAGGGACACAACGACCATAGTTCACCCCCTCCTGCCTCTCCCCAGATCCGACTGCCTTAGGGCCTGCGGCGGCTGTCGAAGCCCGGCGAATTCGTGATAGAAGATGCTGACCTTGAGCTCTTGCTGGATGTCGTCGATCGGTAAGTGGATCTTTCCTCCGTACAGTTCTAGCAGATTGCTCATTCTTTGGGTAAGTGGACATACGAATTGAGAAAGCTGATTCGAGGACTGGCCATGCGCCATTGCCGTGGGATTTCAGGTTACCCCAGGAGTTCGCCGACAGTTTTGAAAGCCCAGATCTGGCCCCTCTGGCATTGTTAACGCCAGACCAAACCAACCCTGCCATTCAGGCGGACTCGAATGCTGCTCTGGATGCGGGCAATAAGTTGGCGTCGGCGGGCCGGGGAGGCCGCACTGTGGCGAGCGGTGGCGTCGGGAGGCATCTCCGACTGTCCGCGCAGCCAACTGACAGGGTCAACCCAAAGGCGCTTGGTTGGACAAAGAGGTACGTCACCTAATTCCATTACCTGTGTAACTGTATGTGTTCGAAAACGAGTACATGTTGATGTGCTCAGTCATGCTTGATATGGTCTAGTTCTATTTTGTATGACTGCAACCTGCCGATATGATAAAGTTAGCTGAACCCTGATAGTACTACTTGTTACTGATCGCTATTTGTTTAATATGCTTAGCGGGCAAATATGTCAGCAATTGTGTTGCATCTGAAAACCGTCCAAAAGAAATTGTTTGTTTATAAAATTCAGGTTACGCCGTAATGCGCCACCTGACCGGACACCATGTCCTTCTAGGATGAGTGCACTAGAGCAGTCAATTGGCAAATGTGCAGAAGAGACTGCGAAAAGTGTAATTAGACTGGAACTCGTCTGAGTTTTGATTCACTGGGCGAGACGTGCGACCTCTACAACTTGTATTCATGGGAGATCGGATTTGGAATTCAGTATGGCAAAACCAGACTGAACGCCGAGAGGACACAGTCAATGCAAAAATCCTTTGCAGCTGCTCGGTGTATTCTGAATTCTGCTTAGTTGTTATGCCATTTGATTTTTGTTTTTGCTGGAGTGTACATGCAGGGGAAGCCGGAGGCGGAGAATAGTAGATCTTGTAGATGCGAGTGCCCTGCATTGAGAAGGCTCTTGCCGGCAGCTGATAACAGTTCATACATGACAGAGCACTGTGAGGGGCACAACCATTCCATGTCTCTAACGATGGGAGAGGGCGATATCGACGTCTATTACTAAAGATTTGCTAAAGCAATTAAGGGAAAACAGTGTCAACCTCTGAAAGGTGCACAACATCATAGACAACTTTGTCGGCCGATGATGACGCGAGGAAGACTCTGGAGGTCTTCGCAGCATTGTCGCCGGGGACCCTGACTTCACATACTGAGTTTTGGCAAACAGTGATAGCAGGGTGAAGAACTTTGATGTGGACTAATGGAAGCAGCAGAACGCAGTACCGGTTCTTCGGGGATGTGATAATCTTCAAAACAACATATAGGACCAACCTCTATGACATGCTGTTTGGTCTATTCGTGGGGGTGAACAATCATTTTTAAAGCATTATCCTGGCTGGGGTACTGATATGCTGCTTGATAAATACAATTTGAGGACGGTGGGGAACACTGAAGGTGGTGACACCCGAGCAAGAATAGAGGTTCAGGTATGGCCGGAATCATAAGTTGTTTCCTTCTACTCGATTCCTCTGTAAACACCTGCTTGACGGTCACATCTCTGCAGTTCCCGGACACGTCGAGCTTGGGGTCGACAGCGAGCGCTTGGAGCACGAACTTGACGCCGGAGCAAGGAGGCCATGGCATCGACGACGTGAGCGGAAATATTGGTTCTGTTGTGCTGTCTGTTGGTCTTCCGAACTTGGAGAGGTGATACAGCCGGAACTCTCTTCGGAGAAGATTTTGAAGCTAACTGGATGATAGGGTCAGAGATGATACCCTTGAAGGATTCAGCAAGCATGACCCAGCTGCCGTCGCGTTGGCCAGCTAAGATGGTGTTGACTCTGATGTGGACAACGGGTCACGCGTGATGTATGTGGCCGGAGAGGTTGATTCCGGTGGAGTAGAGGGAGTTGAGCAAAGTACTGTGTTTGCTCTGCTCCCGTTGTGCAAGATGGGCACACCATCTTCAACAGTTTGTTGTGGTGTGCGTGCGGTGTGCTTGAGGTTCCAGACAAAAAGAAAACTCGTTGAGTGTGATTACGTCATGATTTATGAAGGGAAACTCTAGTTTGTGCTTGTAAAACCCAGTGGCTGAGTACGCGCACAGTTGCATCTTGTTGACAGTAAAGTTCTTAAATCTAACTAAAATTGTTTTGTTTCTTGTTACAAGATTGTGCTCATTAGCAATTAATTAATGTTGGGGCACTCGATTAACTATAAGCGTGAGTAGTGGTTAGATAGTTGGCAGAGGTCCAGTAGAGGTCATTTGGTTTTCAGTTTAAATTTTTTGCTGGCCCCGGACTAAAAAATGTTGTTGCATTTGGAATGGAGACGGCTCATACTCGCACAGGAAAAAGACTGAGCCGCGACCGCAATTTCTGTTCCCCCTCTTCCTCAATAGCTGTCGTTGCATTTAATGCACCCAGGAGCTGTATTTATTTTTCTTACTATACATCTGCTATACAGAGAAGAATACATGGCCTGGCACACATCCACATGCTAGCTGACGGGGGAGATTTCAGGAGCATCTGAGCCTGGGCTCAGGAACGAATATCCGGAACAGAATGACTAATTCACATCTAGATGTTTTTTAAGGATGCCACATCTAAGTAGTTCATCACATAATAAAGGGCTTTAAGATTTGTACAAATTATTTTTTGCTGATGTTGTATGATGTCATGTCTAAATGTGACATAGTTATGTCACATCTGATCAGTTCTAGCCACACCCATAGTGTTTTTGCGGGTTCTTATAAAAAAAATTAACCTTTGTGATTGCCAAGAAACAAATAAGAAAAATGAGAAATAATTGGGTGAAATGGAGAATTATTTACATAGCATACCGAGTTAGGCCTCGCATCTTTTGATCAAAACCAGTATAGAAGAGCATACCGTTCAGACTTTGCAAGTCTTCTCCTTTGTCCATGTACCGGACGTCCACGATGTTATCCGACCAAATAATGCACCCACGTCCAACACCTCCTCCTCTCGCGTCGGCGGTGGCATAGGCTACGCACGAGCAGTTGATGAGGCACCTGTCCATGTAAAGTAGGGTCTAGTATATCGTCTTTGTACATGTATTTATATATGTATGTCAATATAATTTGATCATCTATATATTACGACGTGAGACTGGATGTCAACCACCCACGCAAAACCCTAAACCCTGTATTTCAACTTGGTATCAGCCAGATCGGGCCGCCGCCGCAAGTCCCTCGCGCCGCCGCCCGATCCTCTCTCCGCGTAGCCGCCGCACTTCCGATCGCCGCTACCGCGCGTGCCATCCATCCGCGCCGCTGCGTCTTGCTACTTCACGTACGCTCACAGGAATCCATCTAGCTGCTAGCTAGCTTTGCCCGTACGCTGCCGCCGCTTCCGATCGCTGCTGCCGCGCGTGCCATCTTCCGCGCCGCCGCCGCATGCTGCTCTATCCGCGTCGCCGCTGCGATGTCATCCTCCGCTATGTCCGTCGGCCAAACTGACAGCGCCCTCGTCTCTTTCCCCGTCGCCACGATCCCCGCCGCGCTCGCCGTCCCGACGATCTCCGACCACCTCGGTTGCCACAACTTCATGCTCTGGGGGGGGGGGGGCATCACCAGCATCGTTCTTGCCGGTGCCAACCTCCATGGACACCTCGATGGCACCAAGGCGGCACCGGCCAAAACACTCATTGTCGGCACCGGCGACGCTGCCACTACCATCATCAACCCGGAGTACCACCAATGGTGGGTTCAAGATCAGCGCGTCAAGGGGCTTCTTCTCACCTCCATGGATGAGGATATTGCATGCCAACTCATTGGCTACGAGTCGGCGCATGTGGTGTGGACAGCCATCGCCGCCATGTTCGGCGCCCAGAGCAGCGCCTATGTCCGCCACATCCGGCAACAACTTCAGTCACTGAGGAAGGACGATCTATCCGCCGCGGAATACATGCACAAGATGAAGGCCCTAGCCGACACTATGGTCACCCCGGCTCTCCGATCCGTGATGATGAGCTTATCGATCACATCCTCACCGGCCTTGGCTCTGCCTACAACTCCGTCGCCGCCTCCTTGGGCGTGAGTAACGCATCCATGCCCTACTCCAGTTTTTACTCATTGGTTCTGTCCTTCGAGGCGCTGCAGGCACAACAGAGTGCGGTGGAGGGGTGGTTTCCCTCCGCAAATGTCGTGACCCGTTCGGGTTCGTACGGTGCGGGCGGGCGTGCGCCCTACTCCGATCCCTATCCCTCCCAAGGGGGGGGGCGCCCGGCTGATGGACATGGCCAGCCAGGGCAGAGCCGCCAGTGCGGTAATGGTGGCAACACCGGCGTCCGTGACCGCAACGCTGGTTATGCCGACAATGGCTGGCAAGGTGGAGGGGGCAACGCCGGCAAGAATGGAGGAGGAGGTGGGCGTCGCAACCGCTAGTGTCTTCGGTGCCAAATTTGCAAGAACTGGGGCCATGAAGCCGACGACTGCCGCAAGCGCTATGCTCAGGATCACAACTCCCACTCCGCCAACTCGGCCTCCACCAACACTGTCGACTTTCCTTGGGTGCTGGATACCGGGGCTACGGATCACTTGACTAATGATCTTGAGCGCCTCCAGGTTCACGAGCGCTATGACGGCAAGGATCAGGTTCAGGTGGCCAATGGTGCAGGTCTATCTATTTCCCACATTGGTCATTCACGTTTACCCGGTTCATCTCTTAAACTGCCAGCATCTTCTCTCTATTTATCGTCTTCTTTGTGACAATGACGTATTTGTTGAATTTCACCGTCGTTTTTCCTTGTTAAGGACAAAGCAACCAGGCGCGTCATCCTTCAAGGTAGAAGTTACCGGGGGGGGGGGGGGTCTATCCGGTCCCCTTCGCTCATGCATCATATTCATCGTCTCGTCGTACCTCCTCTGGTGTTCGAGTTTTGTCGTCGCAATAGCATCAACGTCTTGGTCACCCTACAAATAATGTTGTCACTCCCATTGTTCAGAGTCATGAACTTCCATGTTCTCGTTCAAATAATTCATCGTTAGTTTGTGATGCCTGTCAGCGTGCTAAGAGTCATCAACTACCTTATTCTACTTTGTTTCATATCACTACTGTACCTCTTGAATTAATACATTCAGATGTTTGGGGTCCCGCTCTTGCTTCGTCGGTAGGGTACAAGTATTATCTTAGTTTTATTGATGACTACACGCGCTTCACCGGGATTTATTTTCTTAAACACAAGTCTGATGTTGAGCAAGTTTTCTACAACTTTCAGGCTCATGTCGAACGCCATCTGGATTATAAAATCAAGGCCGTTCAGTCCGACTGGGGTGGTGAATACCACAAACTCCATCGCTACTTTCAACGCACGGGCATCTCTCACCGAGTGTCATGTCCACATACCTCTCAGCAGAACGGTATTGCCGAGCACAAACACCGACATTTGGTCGAGACCGGCCTTGCCTTGCTTGCGCACTCATCTCTTCCACTTTGGTTTTGGGATGAGGATTTTCTTACGGCACGTGTCGGGGGTTGGGCGCGACATATGCCAACGGATGACTTATCATGGTGGGAGCGAGTAGAACGTTGCCGGTGCCTGGAAGCGGGATAAGGCGTAGACACGTACGCCAGCAAACTTTACCCAGGTTGGGGGCTCTCCGTGGAGATAATCCCCCTACTCCTGCTCTGCAGGGTCTCCGCATGATCACTAAGGCACTAGTGCTACAAGTCTCTCCTTGAGCTGTGTGTAGTGGTAGGAGAAGGTAAGGCTAGATCTTCCCTACCCTAGGGGCCTGGCTAGTTCTATCAGAGTTGGAACCCTTTGCGTGGGTGACCTGGGGGGGTTTATATAGGCCTACCCCCCGGGGTACATTGTAATCTGTCCGGGTGCTGGGCCCGGCTGTCAGCGTCTCCGGCCTCCGGCTTCTCCGCCGACCGTTGGGGCCCGCCACCTGGTGGGCCCCGTCGTCTGGTGGCTGGCTGCTCACTATAGCCGTGCCGTTGGTGACGAGGGCTTGGTCATCTTCAGCGTGGCTACAGTCCCGCCGCCTGGTGGGTGATCACTGTAGCCACACCTGGTCTCATCTGCTTAATGGCATGCTTGCCTCGGGGCGAGGGATGACTGCCTGCTGGAGGCCGGCCCTGCCGAGTCCGACTGGTTGGGATTCCGCCGTCTTCTACGGAGTCTCTGCTCGATAGGGCCCGCCGCCGGCAGGCCGTACCGATAGGCCGTCGTGGGGAACAGGACTCCGCCTGCTCGGAGCGACGTCAGGGGAGACATGGCACAGTGCCCCATCATGCGGAGATCTCCGCCTGTACGGAGCACTGTAGCCACGCCTCCCGGGCGCCGGGGGCGACGTGCTTCACTGCAGCCATGCCCTAACTTGTACTCTCGGAGGGGGTTCGGCTGTACCGTCGCCACGAGGCGGCCACCTGCTTGATGCCGCCCTCTCCAAAGGCCGGTGGGCAGGAGCCGGCCACCCGCAGCGTTGTTGGCTGGGGTCGGCCGCCCTCTAGTAGCCGGCCCCTAGAGGGCGGAACTTCTACTTAGGGCCCAGCTAGGCGGAGCTGGCCCAAAGTCTTGATAAGTCCTAGGACCTGGGTGAGGCTACCCATGGCCCATTACTCTGACAGTAGTCCCCGAAGCCGGTGAGGCGTCGCGGTCGAGGGGCCGTGAAGACTCAGCGGCTTTCTCCCCTCTCTGAGTTCCAGAGAGTGCTACGGTCCGCCTTGCGGCGCACCGATATCTTGGTCCGCCCTGCGGCGTGCCGGCCCTTTGAAGCCGGCCTCCACAAGGCGGGGTCGTCGGCCAATTTTAAACTTCTCGGCGGGAAGGTAGGTGGCGTGCCTGTTAAGCTTCCTCCGGCCACCGCACGCCTTAGGGGCGCCACGCGGCGCCCGCCAGCCCGGCCAGCCTACCATCCCACGCTCCTGATGGGACATGACAGTGGGCCGGGCCCGCCACTATCGGGCCTCGGCGCACGGGCTGATCTACTGCGCCGAGGTGGGCGGTTGCGGTTCCCGCGGTTATTCACTGTGCAGTAAGTATGCGTGGAGATCGTGGGGACGTGGGGGTGTGGGCGCAGTTAATCCCACGTCCCATGCGCTGTCCCCTCGGCTTCATAGCCCAGGGGCTATAAGTAGGGGGAGGCAGGGGTGTGGCGAGGCTCGTGCGCCCCCTCCCACTTCTTATTCTTCCTCCCGCACTCTCCACCGTAGCTGCCTCTCGCCGTGGTGCTGCTGCTGCTGCCGCCGTTGCGCTCTCGCCCCTCCCTCAGCTCCGCCCGCAGCCATGGCGCGTGAGAAAGCCGGCGACTAGGATGGCTCTACGGTCATCGAGGACCTTATCACTTTCCTCCATGACATGCGCCGGATGCCCAGCGCGACATTTGTCAAGGCGCGGGTGCCGCCGGAGATGGAGATCTCACCGGCACCGCTGGGGGACGAGCGGGTCATCTTCCGCTCGCACTTCCTCCGCGGCTTCAGCCTCCCGGCGAGCGGCTTCTTCCGCTCATTCCTCGACTTCAACCACCTCCAACCTCACCATATGACACCCAATGCCGTGACCCTGCTCTCCGCCTTGGTCACGACATGCGGGGGCTACATCGGCATCCTCCCCATAATCGAGCTGTGGGGAGTGTTCTTCTATGGGAAGCTCGGCACCTCCGCCAAGGACACGCCGATCGAGTGCAGGGGCTATGTCGCCGTGCGCCGGCCGGCGAAACGGAACGCCTTCCCCACCATCAAGCTGGCCCAATCGGTGAAGATGTGGCAACAGTCCCACTTCTACGTCGAGAACGTAGATCCTGCTGCTGACTTCCTCAACTTGCCGCCCTACGAGGCCGGCCCCCCCACCGGGCTCCGGCCCAACTGGGGGGTACAAGTCGAAGCCGGTGTCGGCAGACGCGGTGGCCGCCATCGGCCGACTCCGGGTGCTCCAAGAGTCAGAGGGCCTTGTGGCCTCCGACCTCCTCGTCGCCTTCGTCGAGCGCCGAGTCCTCCCACTCCAGAGTCGCCCCCATCCGATCTTTCGGATGGGCGGGCACCGCGATCCGTGCCAGCTGTGCACAAAAGGTATGCCGCCTGCCGAGGTCGTGCGGATGGTGAATGAGATCTCTGACCTCAAGGTGCCGGAGGAGGACTGGCGGTACGGGAAGCGGCCGTACTCCCGTCACAATCCGCCACCTGCCGTAAATCCCTTGATTTCTTCCTTTAGATTTGTCTTTTGGTCTTGCTTTCCTTGTGATTCGACTACTTCTTTGGACGCAGATTTACATGTCCGCGGCGGCAGCCGCCATCCTGGGGCCGGGTGGTAACTACCACCCGGACAGGGCGGTGAGCGACAAGGACGACCCCGACATGGGGGCGGCCGCCCTGGCGGACGACGCAACAGGCGGCGGTCGCGGCAACGCATGCGGCACCGAGGAAGGTGGCATCATGGGGCCCTGGCCCGACGACGACGAGGACGAGGACAAGCCGTGCCCCACTCGGAGCACGTCCAACACTGGCGCTAGCCCCTCCACGGGGTCGCCCGCCCGCGACGGCAAGCGGAAGCGAAAGCAAGGCGCCGCCTTGTTCGGCAGCGTGCCGAAGAAACCCAAGAACCCGGCCGCAGCGACCAGGCGGCAAGAGGTCGCCGCCAAGACGGTCAGGTATCAAAGGCAGCCGAGGGTGCCCGTCAAGGTGTCGGCGTAAGTGTCTTTCTCCTGACTTTTACTCCTTCTGTCGATCCGGCCTATCAGTAAATTCCTTGTTGTGTCTTCATATCTCAGGGCCCCTCTCACCCTTGACAAGTCGGGCGCCGCCTCAGTCATCAGGTCGGCGACTACCTCTTCTACTAGCCGGCGGATTGATCCGGCCGCTGACCTGCGGGAGGCGACAGAGCGGAACGCGCGGGAGGCGCGCGATGAAGAGGCCGACCACATGGCGAAGGAGGAGGCGGACAGGGCCGCAGCCTCCGCGGCAAGGAGGCTGGCACAGGCGGAGGCCGAAGAAGCGGAGAGGGAGCAGCTCGCGGAGGCCGCGCGTCGCCAGGAGTCGCTGCTTGTGACGCCACTAAACACCGCGCCACCTCCACCGGAGTTCGAAGCGACGAGCGGGGGAGTTGGCGGGGAGCACCCTGTCATGGAGAGGGAGGGCAGCGACGTGGGCATGCCTGACGTCTTCGTGCCACCGCCACCGGCTAGCGAAGCGCGGGTCGAGCAGCCGGCCAAGCTGCCAGTGCCGCCGGCTGAGAACGTGGCGGTGACGGACCTAACTCCTCAGGTCCACACACCCGTGCGCCATCGCCTCGAGAAGGCGGCCTCAGCGCTGCGACCGCTGGAGACCGGAGCCGCGAGCTTGTCGATCCCCGACACCGAAGCGTCCAGCGCCGCGCCGTCCGGCTAGGTGCGTGGAGGCGAGACGGGCGCCCTGAACCAGGCGTCCCTCGACGTCCAGGCCAAGCTCCGGGCTAAAGCCGAAGACCTCAGGCACTGCAACAAGGTGTTCCTGGACTCGGAGCTGCTATCCGCGTAAGCCTCATGCTTCTTTTTCCTTTGATCATCTTTCAATCCTTTGTGGGGGCGCGCCAGCGCACCCACTGGGTGTAGTCCCCAAGTTTCGGGTCGGCTGTTGAGCAGGCGGTCTGGAACTTCATCTTGTTGGAGCTGAGTGTTGATCTTGTCCGGCATCCCCCTTCCGCAGGACTACCACAACCGCCGTGCGGTCGCCTACAACTCCAGGGTTCAGGAGCTGGAGACGCAGACCGGCCATCTGTCCAAGAGCCGGAGTGAGTTTTTTTGCTGCTTTATTTTGCGGGGGCGCGCCAGCGCACCCGTGGGGTGTAGTCCCCGAGGTTCGGGCTGACTGCTGAGCAGTCGGGCCGAATCTCCCCGGTTAGCTGCATGTGTTTTGTTATTTGACTGATGCTCTTCCTTCTCTTTTCTTTCTTCAGAGGCCAATGCTGCCTTGCAGCAGAAGCTGGGCGAAGCTAACACCGCCCTGCGAGGCAAGGAGGCGGAGTGCAGCAAGCTGGCCGAAGAGCGGGACCGGCTGGTCGCTCAGCTTGCTGAACAAGCGGAGGCCCTCAAGGCGGCCCAGTCGGAGGTGAAGATGAAGGAGGCGGATCTCCTCGCCGAGTTTGAAGTCGAGCGTTTCGCCTGGGCCGACAGGGAAGCCCAGATGACGACCTGCTTCAGTAGCATTGAAGACTTGGTCGACGGTCAACTTCATTCTCTTGGTTTTTTTTTCGAACTGTTGGCCCTCATCTAGGCCAATCTCTTGCTTATAACCTTGGCCTTTATCTTCTTTTGTCCAAAATAGACTTCTTCCTTGGCCACTCTGTTGCCGCGATCCAGATGATCAAGGCTCAGCGCGAAGAGCGGAGGGCAGAGGGCGTGCAGATCGCTGCTGACGCCCCCCGGACTCTCAACGAGCAGATCCTCAGCATCCAGGCCCGCCTTAGTCCTGCTCATCAAATGTTGCGCCGGCTTCAGTGTATCGGCACCCAGGCAGTTTCCGCCCTCTGGCCAGGCCTGCCGGCTCCGCGCACCCCAAGTCGGACTGCCGACTGGCTGGAGGTGGCGGCCGGCCGCCTTGAAGCCTGGAAAGGCTCAGCAGCCCGGGCAGGAGCGCGCCGGGCCTTGGACTTCGTCAAGGCGTGGTACCCTAGGCTAGATCTAGCCCAGTTGACCATGTTCCGGCTAGAGGCGCAGGAGGAGCTGGCAGCGGTGGAAGCTGAACTCATCAACAGGGCGGCGACGATCGCCAACTTCACGGATACCAGCATCTTCGTCCCGGAGGTGGTTGAGGAGGGCGCCGAGGCACCGCAGGAGTGGCTTGGGCTGAACCCGAAGGGCAGCGAGGATTCAGCCGAAGTCATCGACTCCAGCGACGAAGGAGAAGAAGAAGAAGAGGAGGAGGAGGAGGAGGAGGAGGAGGAGACCAACGTCGACCTGCCGGAGGTCGGGGCGGACGGTCAACCCCAGCCTGACCGGGCCTCAAGCAACGAGCCGCGTGCCAAGGTGCCGACTGCTACAGGAGAGGGCCAAGCAGAGATCGACCAGCTGCCCGTTCCTCCGACGGATGCCATCGACTCCGTCATCCAGCCTTCCGCCGTCCCAACCGCCGCGACTGACTCTTCTGCCCAGACGGAGCCGCCTTCCACGCCAAGCGGCACCGCCGACTCCAGCGTCCAGCCGGAGGCTTCTGCTGCACCAATCGGCACCGCCCAGCCGGAACCTTCTGCCGCTCCTTAGGATTTTCTCTTTTCCCCTGTTTTACTTGACTCTTGGACAACTTGGTTAAATTTCAGTTCCACCCGCGGGGTGTATGTCGAACTTTGTTTGAATGCTGGCCGGTAGTCCTTTATCTTTGTAAATATTCTATCATTGCTTATGCTTGCCGTGCCGACCTCTAGCCTTTCTTCCCTTTTTCTCCTTGGTTTTTTCCTTTGCCGCCCTCCCTTGGCTATGCTCTTACCAGCCAAGTAGCCGCTCTGCGGACTGTGGCTGGGTTGAGTACTTTAGCTGTTTGTGGGATGGCTAGTACTTAGCCATTCGGAGCATTTGGTAATGAAAGCAGAGGCTGGCCGTCCGGCTGCTCGGCAGACGGACGACTAGGTGCGATGCCGGCCTCTACTATATGCGTTTCTTCCTTAGTCGTTTTCTCGTGTGGGGCACTGTTTTGCAACCTTTGCCCGTCATGCAGTCGCTCTGTGAGCTGTGTCTTCTGACAAAGGAAGTTTTTGGTGCCGACACACTCCTTGTCCGGCTGTAGGAGGCGGCATATAGTAGAAGGCGGCGAGGCTCCGGGCCGACCGGTCGGACCTGGTGCCAGGTGGAAGAAATAAAACTACACATTCTTATAGACATAACACTTATCATATAGATAAAAGAGTGTAGTCCCCGAGCTCTTCTCGGGGGACCCGGAGTCTTTATACATAATACAAAAGGTAGCGTGATAAATACTGCTTTCAACTGTAAAACCTTCGGAGGAGGTTTGCGTTCCATGGCCTCTCCGTCTCTTTGCCTGAATCATCTCTCTTGCATGCTCTGGGCTTCTGGGCATCGATCAGATAGTAGGAATCGTTGCCCAGAACCTTGCTGATGATGAAAGGGCCTTCCCAAGGTGCCGAGAGCTTGTGCTATCCGGCTGTTCGCTGGATCAGCCGGAGCGCAAGGTCTCCCTCTAGGAAGGCTCTTGGCTTCACCTTGCGGTTGTAGTATCGGCGTAGACTCTGCTGGTAGATGGCCGACCGGCTGAGTGCCAGCAGCCGGCCTTCCTCCAGCAAGTCGACACCGTCTTCTCGCACCTCCTTGGCGTCCGCCTCGGTGTACATGGTAACTCTTGGGGAGTCGAATTCAATGTCTGTCGGGATGACGACTTCGGCACCGTAGACGAGGAAGAAGGGTGTGAAGCCGGTTGACTTGTTTGGGGTTGTGCGCAGGCTCCAGAGGACGGCCGGCAGCTCGTCGAGCTAGCAGCCGGCTAAATGCTCCAGAGGCTCAACCAGTCGGGGCTTGAGGCCGGACAGAATGAGGCCGTTTGCGTGCTCTACTTGGCCATTTGACTGCGGGTGGGCAACGGACGCTAAGTCCAGGCGGATGCCCTGCATTGCGCAGAAACGAGCCAAGGCTCCCTTGGCGAAGTTGGTGCCATTATCGGTGATGATGCTATGTGGTATGCCGTATCGCGTGGTGATGTCGACGATGAAGGTCACGGCAGTCGGCCCATTCAGTTTTTTGATTGGTTTTGCCTCTATCCACTTGGTGAACTTGTCCACGACGACAAGCAAATGAGTCATGCCACCACGGGCCGTCTTGAATGGTCCTACCATGTCCAGCCCCCAAACAGCAAAGGGCCATGCTATGGGGATGATCTTGAGTGCAGAAGCCGGCAGATGTGGCTTGGAGCAGAACCTCTGACACCCTTGACACTTCTGAACCTGCTCTTTGGCTTCTTCTAGACAGTCGGCCAGAAGAATCCATGGCGGAAAGCCTTGGCCACAAGTGATCTTGAAGCCGCGTGGTGGCCGCACTCGCCTTGGTGGATGTCCCTGAGTATTGCTTGGCCTTGGTTCGACTCCACGCAATGCTGGTAAACTCCGGTGACACTTCGTCGCACTAGCTCTCTGTTAACTATGGTATAGGCTGTTGCTCGCCTTTGCACTTGTCGGGCCGAGATCTCATCAGTCGGCAGCTCTTTATTCACCAGGAACTTGAGAATTGGCTAAGCCCAAGACGGCGCTGCAATTTCTTCGACTGTCACCACGGCAACTTGTATGAGGGCGGTTGGGCCGAGAGGCGGTGGGTTGGCAGCAGCTTCCGCCTTCTATGCTGGAGAAGTCCCCGGGCCGACTGCTGAAGTCCCCGGTGTCGGTGTCAAAATCGGCGGATCTCGGGTAGGGGGTCCCGATCTGTGCGTCTTAGGCTGATGGTAACAGGAAGCAAGGGACACAATGTTTACCCAGGTTCGGGCCCTCTTGATGGAGGTAAAACCCTACTTCCTGCTTGATTAATATTGAAGATATGAGTAGTACAAGAATAGGTCTACCATGATATCGTAGAGGCTAAACCCTAAGAGCTAGCCTATGATGGTATGATTGTAATTGTGATCGGCCTTCTAAGGACCATCCTCTCCGGTTTATATAGACACCAGAGAGGGCTAGGGTTTACATGGAGTCGGTTACAAGGAAGGAAATATAATATCCGGATTGCCAAGCTTGTCTTCCACGCAAAGGAGAGTACCATCCGGACACGAGCCGAAGTCTTGAGTCTTGTATCTTTACGCTTCAATAGTCCGGACGATGTATACAGTCCGGCTGTCCGGATACCCCCTAATCCAGGACTCCCTCAGTAGCCCCTGAACCAGGCTTCAATGACGATGAGTCCGGCGGGCAGTCTTGTCTTCGGCATTGCAAGGCGGGTTCCTCCTTCCGAATACTCCAAGGTTATTATCGAACACGTAGGCCGTGTCCGGATATGCAAAATGATCTTCACATACCACTGTAGAGAGAATGATACTTCAGCTAACAACTTTTTAAACGACGTGACATGTCCTTATGGTCGGGTCATTATTCGAACCGTTTTTCCGCAACCAGCTACAACGCGTATTGCGAGGCGGTTTCCTTGACACGTCTTGTCAAAGCAGAGATCGTGTCCCCTTATCACGGGATTCTCATCAATACAGGTACGGGTAATCCCCCCGTGCCATCAATCGTGGCGCTTGGGAAGTAAGCAATTGTCAACAGGCTAGTGGGGAGGCGCACCACTTTTGTCACCTCTATAAAGGGATAAGAGTTCCCCATTCTTACCCACGCCTTCTTCCTCCTTTGCCCACTCTTGCCTCCTCGAGCTCCAGCACCCTAGTCTAAGCCTTCTCCGCACAGTTAAACATGTCCGGAGCAGGAGGTAAGTGGGTAGCTTCCACCGTGAAGGAGAAGAATATCGCAAGTCTTCGGGCGGCCGGATACTTGGCCGCAGACATAGCGCACCGACTACCAGACGACGGGCAGGTCATTCCAACTTCAGGACCCCACGAGAGGGTCGTGTTTCTTGCCCACTTCGTCCGTGGACTGGGGTTTCCACTCCACCCCTTCATCCACGGGCTCATGTTCTACTATGGGCTAGATTTCCATGATCTAGCCCCGAACTTCGTCCTCAACATCTCGGCATTCATCATCGTATGCAAGGCTTTCCTCCGCATCAAGCCTCATTTCGGCTTGTCGCTGCAAATCTTCTGCGTGAAGCCGAAGATCGTGAGCGGCCAGCAAGCGGAGTGCGGAGGAGCCATGGTGGGCAAGATGCCTAATGTCACCTGGCTTGATGGCTCCTTTGCGTAAACCATGAAGGGGTGGCAATCGGGGTGGTTCTACATCACCGAGCCGCGCGACACTGACTGGGCGGCGGCCCCCGAGTTCCGATCCGGAACCCCCATGCGGCTCACCTCCTGGGAACAGAAGGGCCTGTCCTGGGGCGAACCTACAGAGCTGACCGGACTCATAAACTGCATCAAGGGCATGAAGGACAAGAACATCAAGCTTGTCAACGTGATCCAGGTCATGCTCGTTCACCGGATTCTGCCGTGCCAAAGGCGGGCATTCAATCTGTGGGAGTTCGTCCCGGCTAAACACTAGACGCTCCAGAGGCTCTATGGCATGAAGCACAAGAACGCGTGGAAGGCGTTGTTCAAGGCCTCCGACGTACCTCCTCTCATATCCGAGGACCGCGGGCTCCACGCCGCGCGGCATCCTATTCAGGTGAGTTCTCAGGCTGCCACCGGGTTCGGTTCTTCCCAATATATTCATGGGGAAGCCTTAAGTGATTGTGTATATTTGTTCAGGATTATGTGGAGACAGTGGAGCGAATTGACTGACCGGCTCCGCTGCCAGAAAGCCCAGCTAATGCTCTCCTGACGGAGATGCTGGTTCTGGCGCCCTACAAGTGACTGGAGAAGAAGGCCGATAAGAAGGCCCCGGGGATCCGAAAGGGTCTCCGGCGTAAGGTTGTGCCAGAAGCCTCGTCCGAAGACGACGAGGCACACTCCTCCCCCGAAGGGGAATGAGAAGAAGAAGAAGAGGAGGCCGCCCCATCCGGAAAGGGCGGGGGGCCTGAGAGGGCGGACCAGGGGACCAAGAGAGGCCCCCGGCGTAAGGCCGTCATATCCTCGTCGTCCGATGACGACAAGGCAGATTCCTCCCGCGGAGGCGGGGGGAAACAAGAAGAAACTACACCTCCCTGTATTGGGGGGGGGGGAGAAAAAGAGGAAGGCCGCCCCTGTGGGGGAGACTGGGACGTCCAAGAAGGGAAAGTTGTCCCTTCTAGACAACTCCGCCACCGCCGCCGATAGCGAGGAGGGGTGGCTACCCAGGAAGAAGCCCCTAGTGTGATCGTAAGTATCCGCACTCCATCGTAATTTTGCTTCATAGTTTTGTTATAACGCCGAACTTGTATGCAGTCCGTCCAGGGCCCATACCAAGGTGTCGTCTTCGGACGGGTCCTTGAGTGAGTCGGCAATGAACTAGCTCCCGACGGCCACTTCTCCTCGGCCTGAAGATGATGCGGAGGTGTTGTCCCAAAGGCTCCCCGAGCGGGGGGAGGTGGATCTGGAGGCGCCCCAAGGCGGCATTCCAAACGTCGGACACGCGGGGTTCAAGGTCCCCGCGGATCGTGTTGGTGAGAGCCGCAGTAAACCGGACTCTCAGCCGAACACCGTTCCGGAACCTCCCGTGGTTCCGGACTCAGGCGGACAACCCCTTGTTAAGGAGGGCGAGCCATCTGTGCCGAGTACTTCCGCTACGCCCGAGGCGTCAGATCGTCTGGTGGAAGCGCTTCGCGGTGCTTCCATAGATGAAGAGCACCGTACTATCATGAATGCGGTGATTCAGAAGGTTTCGTCTGCCAAGAGCGGACTAACCGAAGCCTGCACCAGCCTCCTAACAGGATTTTAGGTAAGTAGTAAAAATGTGTGAAATTACCACCCGATAGGTAGTAGCCCCTGATACTCTGTTTGGTGTTCGGAAGGAAAAACCAAACGGAGGGTCAATTATAATCCGCAGGAGTTTAACAATAAGTTTGAATTTGTATAAGCAGGCTGTGCTGCTTGTCGCTGCGGTCCGTACGGCCGAGACGCCGGACTGAAACAAGACCTGGAGCAGGCGCATGGAGAGCTCGACCTCACGAGGAGGCAACTCGAAGATAGAAAATGCAAATGATTCCCCTCTCTTATATAATGAATGGTAGATAAAATTTGATTATGCTAACGATGAAGCGTCATGATTTGGTAACAGAGACCACCACCGAAGTGGCGTCTCTCAAGAAAGCGTTATCCGAGGCCGAACACAAGGCGGCCTTGGAACGCAAGGAGCACAAAAAGCAAGAAGCCCGCGTGGGTGAGGTACAAGAAGAGCTCCAGGAGCTCGGCAAAAGGTTCGAGTCCGTGAAGCATGAGCTTAAAGCAAAAGAGGCCAAGCTTGCGAAGGCCCTTACAAGTATAAAAGACGCCAAGGCCTAAGCCGAGAAGGCACAGCAGGAAATCCAGGAGGCAAAAAAGATAACGGCGGGTAAGAAATTCTTTATGCAAAGCAAACATGTGGAGGAGGCGTTTCTTTTACTTACCTGAGTCTGGAGCTTTCCAAGGGCATTCGCAGATCTACCACGCAGCATATCAGATGCCACGGAGTTCTACCATGCCCAGGAGGGAGCTGAACGGAGAAGTTGTTCTGGTCCCAGTATGTTGGGGCCGAACATTCAACACCTCTGAGTGACCAACTGAAGCAGTTGGTCGAACTCCACAAGGCGGCCAAAGTGGCTATGAAGGATTTCATAGTCCGGATGTGGCCTGGTGAGCCCCTGCCCACCAGCTACTTCGGCCTGATCAAGCGGATGGTGAATGCCTGTCCGCGACTGGAAGTCATCAAGCGATCTGTTTGCATTGAGGGTGCCCACCGGGTCTTTGCCCGTGCGAAGGTGAATTGGGGCAAGCTAGATGCAGAGAAGCTTGTGAAGGACTGGCCGCCAGAGGGCAAGTTGCATCGCATTCCCGGGAAGTATTATGATGGCGTTATGAAGGGTGCTCGCCTCGTGGCCGATGAATGTACCAAGGACATAATTTTTGAATGAATTCACTTCTGTCATGTTTGTAATTTAAAGACGAAGTTACTTGCGCTATGTAGCGCTTTTGTTATTTAAAATATTACCTTTTGTGCGGTTGTTTATCAAATTCTGAAAGTAGGCCAGTCGTCGGCTTCCGCCCCCATGTAACTAGTACTGGGGTGTTCGTGGAAAACCCGGACACTCTTTATCCAAATGTTTGGTCCCTTAAGGAGGTGTCCGACGCAGCGAACAAGGCAATCGGACTATTTGGCTTTATAACCTTCACTTAGCCATAGAAGTCTACAATTTTAAATTTCGGCGAAGCCCCTAGAATCCGGAAGGACGAATTGGGGCGCTATACACGCCTAGAATGGACGAAGCCGAATTATCGCCTAAAGCAGAAAAATCTTTAAGGATTTTAAGACCTCTCGAACAGCGACCAGCTCTCGCCACATCATGCCGGTCAGTTTTCGGCTTTCTCTACTGAGGTGCTCATCCGGAAGAACCAGGGCACAATCATAGTAGTTCTCCTTGCGCTACCTTAGCCAATATAACGGAACGTAAGGCACCAAAACAAGGGAGCCGGGCTATCCCAACTGTAGACCCAAGACATGATTCGGAGCTGATGCATATAATGCTATAAGTTCGGGGTGCCGCACTGTTGAAAGTGTTCAGACTTGTCTTACCATATTATGGGGCGCCATAAGAAGCCCCTGGCAAACCAAACGTACCAAAATGTACGGGTGCAAAATCAAATAGACATTTGTAAAAAAAATGCTAATTTAAGAATAATAAGCTGACGCTATATATGATCTCCCATTGATGAATAATACATTTAAGCATATGTTTACAATGAACGCATTAAGCAGAGATAAATAGGATTATTTGACATATCCTATCCAAGGGCAGGCTACGTATAGATAGATAAAGTAGGTATAACGATCGTAAATATATTCCACCTGGGTGTTTCCTTCTGTGCGCAAAGCCTGTTGCCTCCTTGGTTTCCTCTCCTATGTAAGTCCGACAATCCGGCTCTTCTGGAGAAGCTGCACTAAAGCAATGTCCTTAAAGGTAAAAGAAAGGTTACAAAGTAGTACCGTACTGTTGTCTGAGCCACTGCTACGCCTCCGCTTGTGCCCATGGTATTTTGAGTGCGTAGTTGTGTACGCGTGGCACGAATGCTGCTTTGATGGGATTTGAGCGGAGTCCGGACTGCTAGTCATGCTCTTGGCGTGCCTGCTGATCCTGTTGCGGGGTGCTCCGACCTTGCTTGACGGTGCTTGAGGTTGTTGTCGCCGGATTGGTGGTTCGCCGGAGGAGGCCGCATTGTACTTCTGCCGCAAGGGCTGGAGTATGCTCTTCTGTACGGAGAGAGCGGTCCATATTTCTGTTGACTGTTATGACCCCGCGCGGGCCTGGCATCTTGAGCTTGAGGTATGCATAGTGTGGTACCGCATTGAATCTAGCGAATGCGGTTCGTCCGAGCAGTGCGTGGTAACCACCACGGAAAGGGACGATATCGAAGATTAACTCTTCGCTTCAGAAGTTATCCGAAGATCCGAAGATCACTTCCAATGTTATAGAGCCTGTACAACGGGCCTCTACTCCAGGAATTACACCTTTAAAGGTGGTTTTGGTGGGTTTAATCCTTGAAGGATCGATGCCCATTTTGCGCATTGTGTCCTAGTAAAGCAGGTTCAGGCTGCTGCCGCCGTCCATAAGGACTAGCGTGAGGTGGAATCCATTGATGATTGGGTCTAAGAACAATGCGGCCGAGCCGCCATGACAAATGCTAGTAGTATGATCCCTACGATCAAAGGTGATCGGACAAGCTGACCATGGGTTGAATTTGGGGACGATTGGCTCCATCGCGTAGACGTCCCGTAGTGCTCGCTTCCGTTCCCTCTTGGGGATGTGGGTGGTGTAGATCATGTTGGCCGTTTTTACCTGGGGAGGGGGGATTTCTTCTGTCCCCCCATGTTCGGACGCCGAGGCTCCTCTTCATTGTCGATGTGCAGCCCCTTGTCCTTGTTTTCAGCATTTATTTTGACGGCCTGTTTAAATACCCAGCAGTCTCTATTGGTGTGGTTAGCTGGCTAGTCCAGGGTGCCATGAATTTGGCACGAGTGCTCTAGTGTACGGTCTAGACTGGACGGTCCCTGATGGTTTCTTTTGAATGGCTTCTTCCGCTGACCGGATTTGGATCCACTGAATCCGGCATTGACCGCCGTGTCTTCGGTATTGTCGCCGTTGTTCCGTCGCTTGTGTCTGGTGCGCCGTAGCTTGCCATTATTGTCACGGACATCTAACATGCCAGAATGTGGCGTAGTGCTGCTGCGAGCCAACCAGCTGTCCTCGCCCGCGCAAAAGCGGATCATTAGTGTCGTGAGAGCTGCCATAGACTCGGGTTTCTCCTGGCTGAGGTGTCGGGCGAGCCACTCGTCACGGATATTATGCTTGAAGGCTACCAGGGCTTCGGCGTTCGGATAGTCAACTATTGGTTCTTTTTAATTAGGAACCGAGTCATGAATTTCCTGGCGGATTCTCCGGGCTGTTGAGTAATGTGGCTCAAATCATCGGCATCCGGAGGTCGCACATATGTGCCTTGGAAGTTGTCAAGAAATGCGTCTTCCAGGTTTTCCCAACTGCCAATGGAGTTTGCGGGCAGGCTGTTTAGCCAGTGCAGGGCGGGTCCTTTGAGCTTAAGGGGAAGATACTTAATGGCATGTAAATCGTCTCCGCAGGCCATGTGGATGTGGAGAAGGAAATCTTCGATCCATACCGCGGGGTCTGTTGTGCCATTGTATGATTCAATGTTTACGGGTTTGAACCCTTCTGGGAATTCATGATCCATCACTTCATCGGTGAAGCAGAGGGGGTGTGCGGCGCCTCTGTGCCGGGCTATGTCGCAACGCAGTCCGGCTGCGTCTGACTGGTTATATTCGGCCCGACCGGATTTGCTATTAGTGTATCCGGTATGACGGTCATCGTCATGTGTTGCGGCGCACCCCCGCGATCCATAGATCGATCTTGGTTGTTCTGCGGTGTTATCCAGTTTATCGCGCAGGTCCTGAGTATTGCCCCGGGCCGTAGTAAACTGGTGCGGGGGTGCAGGCTGGTATTCGGGATGATATGCCATTTTATTCCGACCTCAAGGCGGACGGTTAGCCGGGTGGCGCTCGAGTCCATATTCCTCAGCTGCCAGGACTTCTGTCCATCTATCTGTGAGCAGGTCTTGATCAGCTTGAAGCTGCTGCTGCTTCTTCTTCTTCAGGCTTCTCGCAGTGGCAATAAGCCGGCGCTTGAAGCGCTCCTGCTCCACGGGGTCCTCGGGCACGCCTAACTCGTCGTCGTCGAGGCTAATCTCGTCTTTGGAGGAAGGCATGTAGTTCTCCTCCTCCGGATACCTGTCCGTCACCTGTTTGTCTAGGCTGTCCTGCCCATCTTCCTGCTCGGCCTGCTCGAAGGTGGGCTGTTCGGGGTTGTATTCATCGTCGGCACCGTCCGGATTGTGTTCGTCTCCGGTGCCGGTATTTCCTTGGCGGGGCTTGGAGCGGCGTTGGCGACGCCCATGCTTTGCTTTCTTCTTGGAGGGGTTATCCTCTGTTGCCTCATCGCCATTGGTTTCTTTCGGAGTGTCCACCATATATATATCGTATGAAGAGGTGGCTGTCCAACGCCTTGTGAGCGGTGGCTCCTGTAAGTCTCCGGCATCGTCCTCCATACCGTCGATGTCTTCGAATTCGAAGTCAAGCACGTCGGTTAAATCATCGATCGTGGCAATGAAGTGGGTGGTGGGTGGGCAGCGAATTCCTTCGTCGCCTACTTCCCACTCAGGCCGAACATAGTTCGGCCCGGAGCCTCCCGACAAAGAGAGAGACTTTAATTAATTTAGCATGTCGCCGAAGGGCGAGTGCTGAAAGATGTCCCCAGCGATAAACTCCATTACCGGAGACCAACCTAGTTTGGCTGGCTCGAGGGTATGCGGACCGGAGCCAACAACCGGATACGAGTTCGAGGGCCCGGGGTTACAGGCCTACACAGAGGTGAGACCTGTGTTCAGCTCCAACACCGATGAGTATGCGGCCTGCGGGGCGGGGTCCACCCCTCCGTCCATGGGCAACGCAACCTGTTTCGGATTTAGATCCGGGGCTATTGCAGGGATGATGTTTCGAGCATTGTCCGACAGCAGGTCTAGGTCGTGCTCGTCGTGACTATCTGGTGCTCCTGGCACAGGCCCGAATCCGTCGAAGATCAAGTCTCTGCGAATATCAACTATGTAGTTCAAGTTTCCGAACCTGATCTGGTGGCCAGGGGCGTAGTTGTCGATCTGCTCCAGATGACCAAGCGAATTGGCGCGCAGTGCGAAGCTGCTGAACACAAAGATCTATCCGGGGAGAAAAGTCTCGCCCTCGACCGTGTTATTGGCGATTGAAAACGCCATCAAGCCTCATAGCGAGGAGGAACTCTCAATGAAAGCACCAATGTCGGTGTCAAAACCGGCGGATCTCGGGTAGGGGGTCCCGATCTGTGCGTCTTAGGCTGATGGTAACAGGAAGCAAGGGACACAATGTTTACCCAGGTTCGGGCCCTCTCGATGGAGGTAAAACCCTGCTTCCTGCTTGATTAATATTGAAGATATGAGTAGTACAAGAGTAGATCTACCACGAGATCGTAGAGGCTAAACCCTAAGAGCTAGCCTATGATGGTATGCTTGTAATTGTGATCAGCCTTCTAAGGACCATCCTCTCCGGTTTATATAGACACCGGAGAGGGCTAGGGTTTACATGGAGTCGGTTACAAGGAAGGAAATATAATATCCGGATCGCCAAGCTTGTCTTCCACACAAAGGAGAGTACCATCCGGACACGAGCCGAAGTCTTGAGTCTTGTATCTTTACGCTTCCATAGTCAGGACGATGTATACAGTCCGGCTGTCCGGATACCCCCTAATGCAGGACTCCCTCACCCGGGCCAGGCTCTGGAGTCCCCGAGCCGGGTGTGGCTACAGCAATCCCCGGGCCGCCTGCCGAAATCCCCGCGCCGGCCTCTGGGACTGTCGAGTTGGGTCCGACAGCTTCGGGAAGGGCCGGCACGAAGATGGAATCTGAGTCAGGAGACGGCTTGACAGACGGCTTGAGAAGGCGGCGTAGGGCGACGCCGGCTAGTATTGCTTGCCGGGTGGAGCCAATCCGTGCCAAGGCATCTGCTTGCTCATTGTCGTTTCTTGGCACGTGAAGGAACTCGCACCCGTCAAAGTATCCGCTGAGTTGTTGCACGAGGAAGCAGTAGCTCGCCATGTTTGCATCCTTGGCGTCCCAGTCGCCTAATGGCTGCTGGACCACCAAGTCGGAGTCACCATAGCATAGGATCCGGCGGATGCCGAGTTCCTTGGCAAGCCGGAGCCCGTGTATGAGTGCCTCATATTCAGCTACGTTGTTGGAGGCGGCGAAGTGGACTTGCAACACGTATTTGAGCTTGTCGCCTTTGGGAGAGGTGAGGACGACGCCGGATCCCAGACCGGTGCGCATTTTTGAACCATCAAAATGCATCCACCAATGAGTAGAGTCTGGTGCAGGCGGCAAATATTGGGTCTCGGCCCAGTCGACGAGGAAGTCGGCCAGCACTTGTGACTTGATGGCGGTGCCGGGCTGGTAGTGGATGGTGTAAGGGACCAGATCAATAGCTCACTTGGCCACTAGGCCGGAGGCGTCTCGGCTCCCAATGATCTCAGCAAGCGGAGCCATGCAGACGACGGTGATTGGGTGCTCTTTAAAGTAAGGCTTCAACTTCTTGGCGGCAAAGTGCACGCCGTAGCACATCTTCTAGTAGTGCGGGTAGTTTTGCTTGGAGGCGGACAGTACTTTGCTTAAGTAATACACCGGTCTCTGGACCGGCAATGCTCTGTCCTCCTCCTTGCGCTCCACCACCATGACTACACTGACAAGCCGACTGGTGGCTGCAATGTAGAGGAGCATGGGCTCCTTCTCAGTCGGAGCCGCCAAGATAAGCGGTGTTGCCAACATCTTCTTGAGTTGGAGAAATGCTTCATCCGCCTTGTCGTTCCACTCGAAAAAAGTGGTCTTCTTCATGAGTTGGTACAAGGGAAGAGCCTTCTCGCCCAGCCGGCTGATGAAATGGCTAACTGACGCCAGGCAGCCGGTGAATTTCTGCATGTCCAGCAGTCGGGCGGGCACTTCCATTCTCTTGATCGCCTTGATCTTCACAGGGTTGCACTCTATGCCGCGCTCTGAGACCAGAAAGCCGAGAAGCTGGCCAGCTGGTACTCCAAAGATGTATTTCTTCGCGTTGAGCTTGATCTGGAATAGGCGCAGGTTCTCAAAAGTTTCCTTGAGATCTTCTAGTAGCATGCCGCGCTTCTCCGTCTTTACCACCACATTATCCACATAGACATGGGCATTTCTGCTGAGCTGCTTGAGGAGGCACTTCTGCATGC
Source organism: Triticum aestivum (assembly GCF_018294505.1). Taxonomy (NCBI): domain Eukaryota; kingdom Viridiplantae; phylum Streptophyta; class Magnoliopsida; order Poales; family Poaceae; genus Triticum; species Triticum aestivum. Next base: position 716,892,452 of record NC_057798.1, on the reverse strand, counting down.
AACGCTGAAAGGTGGCGCCGGCATTTCGCAAGCCAAACGTCATGGTTAGGTAGCAGAAGGCTCCAAATGGTGTGATGAAGGCGGTCTTCAGCATGTCGGCCGGGTTCAGCTTTATCTGATGGTAGCCTGAATATGCATCCAAGAAACTCAACAGCTCGCATCTGGCTGTGGAGTCTATCACTTGATCAATCCTTGGTAGGGCAAATGGATCTTTGGGGCAGGCCTTATTAAGGCTGGTGTAGTCAATACACATACGCTACTGCTTGTTTTTCTTCAACACTAGGACTGGATTGGCGAGCCATTCTGGAAAGAACACTTCCATGATGAATCCGGCTGCCAGAAGCCGGGCTATCTCTTCTCCAACAACTCTTATTTTCTCTTCCGACAGGAGGCGCAAGGGCTGCCTGACCGGCTTGACATCAGGTCGGACATGTAGTTTGTGCTCGGCGAAATCCGTCGGAACGCCCGGCATGTCTTTGGGAGACCATGCAAAGATGTCCTGATTCTCACGGACGAAATCGACGAGCTCGCTTTCCTATTTGATGTCTAGGTTCACACCTATGACAGCGTGCCTCTCCGGGTGCTCCGGGTCCAATGGTATCTTCTTGGTTTCCTTGGCCGGCTTGAACGAGTGAAGGAGTCCCGGACTAGGGGGTGTCCAGATAGCCGAACTACCATCATCGGCCGGACTCCAAGACTATGAAGATACAAGATTGAAGACTTCGTCCTGTGTCCGGATGGGACTTTCCTTGGCGTGGAAGGCAAGCTTGGTGACACGGATATGTAGATCTCCTACCATTGTAACCAACTCTGTGTAACCCTAGCCCTCTCCGGTGTCTGTATAAACCGGATGGCTTTAGTCCATAGGACGAACAACAATCATACCATAGGCTAGCTTCTAGGGTTTAGCCTCCTTGATCTCGTGGTAGATCTACTCTTTTAACCCACATCATCAATATTAATCAAGCAGGACGTAGGGTTTTACCTCCATCAAGAGGGCCCGAACCTGGGTAAAAACATCGTGTCCCTCGTCTCCTGTTACCATCCGCCTAGACGCACAGTTCGGGACCCCCTACCCGAGATCCGCCGGTTTTGACACTGACATTGGTGCTTTCATTGAGAGTTCCTCTGTGTCGTCACCGATAGGCTCGATGCTTCTTCGATCGTCAAGGACGATGCAGTCCAGGGTGAGGCATTCCTCCCCGGACAGATCTTCGTATTCGGCGGCTTCGCACTGCGGGCCAATTCGCTTGGCCAGCTGGAGCAGATCGAAGGCTACGCCCCTGGCCGTCAGGTCAGATTTGGAAGTTTGAACTTCACGGCTGACATCCGCTGGGACTTGATCCTCGACGAATTCGAGCCACAGCCGAGCATGCCGTACTGTCACGATGGGCATGATTTAGCTCTGCCGCTGGACAGTACCCTGGAGGCCGCACTCGAAACCACTCCGATCTTCAATTCGGAGCTAGCTCCGTAGATCGAGGATGGATGCCTAGACACCGCCTCGGGGGCTGCAACCTCTACGGCGATAGGGCCGAACACTGACTTCGTCCCTCATAAAGCTCGTGACTCCAAGGTGCCGGACTCCTCGCCGGACTCCGAACCTCCCACGCCCGCCCCGATCGAATCCGACTGGGCGCCGATCATGGAGTTCACCGCAGCGGACGTCCCTCAACACTCACCTTTCGGTGACATCTTGAGTTCGCTTAAATACCTCTCGTTATCAGGAGAGACCTGGCCAGATTGTGGTCAGGACGACTGGGATGCGGACGACGAAGAAATTCAAAGCCAACCCACCACCCACTTGGTAGCCGCTGTCGACGATTTAACTGACATGCTAGACTACGACTCCAAGGACATCGACGGTATGGACGACGATGCCGGGGACGACCAAGAACCAGCGCCCAACGGGCGCAGGAAAGCCACCCCATCCCACAACGTATGCATGGTGGACACACCAAAAGGAAGTGACAATGAGGAAAAACGGGACGTGGCGAAGGACAACTCCCCCGACAGACAAACAAAGCGGCGACGCAAGCGCCGCCCGAAGACCGGCATCGACAAAAACGGTACCCATATGGACCCGGCCCTAGAGCAGGGCGAAGCAGTGGACGACGCACACGTCAACAAGCAGCCAGCCGAACATGAACCGGACAAGCAACCCATCCCCGGCGAAGATAATCTCACATCACCAGAGCATATGAATCTCCATAACAGGCTCATCGCCACTGCAAGAAGTTTGAAGAAGCAAAAGCAGAAGCTCAAAACAGCGGAAGACACACTCAGAATGAGATGGAGCAAAGTACTCAACACCGCAGATAAATATGGCACTAGTCACCAGACAAAGAGCTACCCGAAGCGCAAGCTGTTGCCCGAATTTGACGAGGAGGCCTTCGAGCCCCCGCAGTCAAAAAAGAAAGGGGCCGCCTGGCCGGATAGACGACCAGATGAAAGGCAAAGAGCAACACGGGGCGCCACACATAAGCCGGCATATGATCAGCATAAAGATCTTCAGAAAAAGGATAACCCGGCTAGGTCTATCTATGGGCCAAAAAAGAAGACTCCAGGAAGTAAGACAACCAGCCGAGCATTTGAAGACAACGGCACACCCAAATACAGGGGCGCCGCACACCTACTATTTTTTCCGATGAGGTACTGGATCATGGATTTCCGGCGGGATTTAAACCCATAAACATAGAGGCATACAATGGAACAACAAACCCCGGAGTCTGGATTGAGGATTATATCCTACACATACACATAGCAAGAGGAGACGATCTCCATGCCATAAAATACCTTCCCCTCAAGCTCAAAGGGCCGGCCCAGCATTGGCTTAAAAGCCTCCCAGAAAATACAATTGGGAGTTGGGAAGAGCTTGAGGATGCGTTTCGAGCAAATTTTCAGGGGACTTTGTTCGGCCTCCGGATGCAGATGATTTAAGTCACATAACTCAACAGCCCGGAGAATCAGCACGCAAATTCTGGAATAGGTTCCTCACTAAAAAGAACCAAATAGTCGACTATCCGGACGCTGAAGCCTTAGCAGCCTTCAAACACAACGTCCGAGACGAATGGCTCGCCAGACACCTCGGCCAGGAAAAACCAAGAACAATGGCCGCACTAACAAGTCTCATGACCTGCTTTTGCGCGGGGGAAGACAGCTGGTTGGCTAGATGCAGCACAAGCGACCCGAGTACATCCGAAATCAGGGATGGAAATGGGAAATCACGACACAAAAAAGATCAGCGCCGGAACAAGGAGAATGGCCCAAATAGTACGGCGGTCAACGCCGGATTCAAAAGCTCTCGGCCGAACAACAAAACACTGCCCTTAAAGGATAACAGTGACGAGCTATCCAACCTCAACAAGATTCTGGATAGACTGTGTCAAATACACGGTACCTCCGGGAGGCCTGCAAACCATACCCACCGAGATTGTTGGGTCTTCATGCAGTCTGGCCGACTTAACGCCGAACACAAAGGGCTCGACACACCAAGTGAAAGTGACGAAACCCAAAAGTAGCGCTCCGGAAACCAAAAGACTTTCCCATTAGAAGTCAAAACAGTGAACTCCCTTCACGTGATAACACGCAGCACGGCCCCTGCTATACCAGGACACCGTCTGCAGACTGGGGATAGAACCCACCAAAATTCGCTATAGCAAGCACTTCCTTCAAAGGAGTGACGCCAGGCCTTTTTAGCCAATTTTACAGGCTCTGTACCACTAGGGGTCGTGTTCGGTTCATCCGACAACCTCCGTCGCGAAAAGCTCACCCTCCATCGCCCCATTTAGCAGTAGCCCTTAAGCACTACTTGGGCGTGCAGCTTTCGCCCGCTTTAATGCAATACCACATTACGCGTCTCTTACGCTTAAAAATGCCCGATCCACGTGGCATATTCTTAATACTCCAGGTGTCTCTCGACCACGGAGAATGTGCGGCTGCCTAGACAGCCACACATTATTCCGACCTTGCAGGTCAAAGCCCCTAAAAAACAGGTCATTTAGACCTCGGACATGGTTAGATGAGTCCGGCGTAACTTAACAAGGGGCTTCCCAGCCGCATACCCCTTTTTTTAGGGGGCCGCGCGCATACATGATGAAAGCTAATAAAGCTCAACTTTCTTCATCTTCCAAATTATACTTTATTTTGATACACTTTTTGCACGATATTTCTTAGAAACTAAGTCCTTCTCTTTTACAGATGAAGCACGTGCTATACCCGTCCAGGATACAGCACAACGGAGACACAGGCGCAGACGTGCAGTAGGGACCCGTTGCAAGGATTCTTTTCAAATTAAGACCCTGCATAAACCTTTCTCACTGTCTCTTGTTGATAAACATCCCCCGGTTTCTTACCAGAGCTGAGGAGGAGGCTGGCGTTTTGGCATCGGCCGCGTCAGAAGTTCCTGCCTGTACCTGGACACTGGGGGCTTAGGGCGTTTATTCTGCCCGATATCATAAAGACCGAACACCTCAGGGAGTGTTCGGCGTCTCAAGTTAGGCCTTATATGCATCAGCTCTGAATCATGTCTATGGTCAAATGTTGGGTTTGCCCGGCTCCTGTGTTTTGCTGCCTTACATTCCGTATCATCGGCTAACGCGACACCAGGAGAACTACTGCGATTGTGCCCCGGTTCGGCCGAGAGAGCACCTCAGTAGAGAAAGCCAAAAACTGACTGTCATGATATAGCGAGAGACTGGTCAACCACTCGATCGACCATTGAAATGTTTAGAATTCCTCTGCTTTGATGAAGGACCGCTTCCCAGTCAGGCACATACGCGCCCCAAGTTCGAAGAAGCGCGGTGCCATCAGGGGCTATATAGTAGCTCAACATTCGAGCTCCTATGGCTAAGTGAAAGTGATAAAGCATTATAGTCCGGTTGCCTAGTTTGCTATGCTATCACCTCCTTAAAAGGACCAAGACATTGGATTAAGTGTGAAAAAGCGTTTTTCTTTTTGCAAACACCCCGGCACCATGTGCGTGGGGGCTAAAGCCAAAGACTACCATCTTTCAGATTATACATACATATACGGCCGCACAGGAGATAGTTCAATACTTGAACACACAAGTATAAAAAGTCATTGCATTATAAACATGATCTTAGAAATCATACATGTCATTCAAACATAACATCTTTCGAGCACTGCGACTCTATTATACGAGCGCCCTGCAGGACTTCCTCAAAGTAATGCTCGGTGGGGAATCGGCTTTTGTCCGAACCCCGGGATGCAACAGCGGTGGCATCCATCTCCGCCCAGTATGTTTTACCACGGGCGAGCGCCATCCGCGCACCTTCTATGCATGCCGACCGCTTCATCGCCTTAATATGCGGCACTGCCCCAAGGAATTGCTGCAACAAGCCAAAATAACTCTTCGGCTTGGGCCTTTTCGGCCACAGATGAGTTACCACATCCGTCATGGCCAGTCCGGACAATCTATTCAGCTCAGCCCACTCAACCAGCCGATCACTCAAGGGAAGTGGACGCTTCGGACTATGGAATTGAGACCAAAAAAGCTCTTCCATTTCATGATCCTCCTGGCTTCGAAAGTGCACGACTGCGTCAGCCGCACTCGCCGCCAAGTCCAGATAAGGATCCTCCGCACCGTACAATCGGCCTAGCTGAGCATACTTCGGATCCGTGAACTTCCTACGCAGCATAAAGGGCTTTCCAGCCACAATGTCTCCGACCTGACGCAGTTCCTCCTTCATAGCCCGCATCGCACTACGGGCATCCTTGGCCTCGACATCGGCCTTCTTCAGGTCCTCTTGCTCCGCTCGATGTTCTCCTTCAAGAACTTCCAGGCGGTCGGTAGCAACTCTTAATTTCATGGCCATTCCGGCCATCTCCTCCCTGCTTCGGCAGTGAGCAGCCTTCTCGGCTTCTAGCCCTTCCGCTGCCTTCAAGGCAGCCGCCTCGCTTTTTCTGGCTTGCTCCTTAGCCCGAGCAAGTTCTGCTCGAAGGTCCTCCACAGCAGCAGCACCATCTGCGTCTAAGCATACAATTTGTAAGGAATGGGCGTCAGCTCCCTTACTAACCAACCGCAGAGCAACCACATACCTTGTGACTCATCAACTTGTCTATTGACCAGCGAGATGTCCGCATCTACAGCGTCGAGTTGCTTCTTCAGCTCGGCAAATTCATCAGTCCGGCTGGCCACCGAACATTCCGCCACCTGCATGGGAAAGGCGACAGTTAATAACCGAGATTACGATCCTAGGCACGCTGTCGTTTTCGACAGCATACCAAGTCTCGGGGGCTACTATCTATACAGGGCGCACTTCATGTGCAAAACTGTCAACAGGTATGTCATTTTTTGCGTACCTCAAATCCCATCAGTAAACTTCCGACGGCCTCATACAACCCGGTTTCGGCGGACGAGATCCTCTCAATCACATCACCCATTAATGTGCGGTGATCTTCTGAGATGGACGCCCTCTTAAGCAAATCCTGCAGCTCCATCGGCCGTACTCCAATGGGCGCCGAACTCTCCGGTCCCGCCGGATTTGAGGAGACCCTCCGCGACGACACCTCAGGGTCGTCCGCCCCGCACGATGGGGCGGCAGATGAAGGCGTTTCGCTTTCCATCATCTCCGGACGAAGGTCTCCCGAAGATGAGCTGTGCTGAGATGGGCTGGGATCCGAACTACAAGGTAAAAACTTCGTTACCTTTAGACATTAAGCAGGGGTGTCTGATAATTATAAAATCCCCCTTTTCACTTACAGCTTGTTAGAGGGTTGATTCCTCCAAGGAGACAGTACGGCCGGGGCGCTTTCTAGCGCAGGACCTTCCGGTACAGATTTCTTTCCCCGCTTTGAGGCCTTGGCTTCCGGGTCTTAGAAAGCGTTCCTCTTCTCCCCCTGGAAGGAGGGACTCTCGATTCCTCCCTTACCAAACGCCTCCTTGGCAGAGGTGATAGTTTCCCCGTGCCCCCCTTCGCCCTCACTCGAAGGTGCAACCTCCAACATTTTGATTAACACGGGATCTTGCGTGGTCTCAGGGAGGGGGGCCGGACACCGTATCAGTTTTGCTTGCGCTATCCACTCCTGTCCAGGGATAGCTGGTTAAAAGGCAAGCTCACGATAAATAAATGGATGATGTGTCTGGACACAGGGCTACTTACTTGAGTATCCGGGCGATTGCAGCTTAGGCCAGCGTCCTCGGTCAATTCCGAATGCGCCTCTTGCGATCCGAAGAACAGTTTATACATCTCCATGGGAGTCAAACCCATGAAGTGTTGAAGAGCTCGTGGCCCCTCCGGATTAAATTCCCACAGGCGGAGGGGGCGACGTTTGCAGGGCAGTAGGCGCCGGATCAACATGACCTGCACCATTGTGACCAGATTGATCTCCCTTTCTTGGAGGCCTCGAATCCGGTCCTGCAACAGGGGGACGTCTTTGGGCGGCCCCCAGTCACGCCCCTTGTTGACCCATGACGTCAGCTGTTATGGAGGGCCCGAGCGAAAGACGGGCGGCGGCTTCTGCCTGCTGCCCCGGGGAGCGGTGATATAAAACCACTCCTGTTGCCACAAGCCGAGCTCCTCTTGGAAAGAGCCCTCGGGCCATGGAGCTTCGGCCCTCTTGCTTATAACCGCCCCGCTGCACTCTGCCTGACGCCCCTCAATCATCTTCGGCTCCATGTTGAAGGTTTTGAGCCATAAGCCGAAGTGAGGGGTAGTGCGGAGGAAGGCTTCACAGACGACAATGAATGATGAGATATGGAGGATGGACTCCGAAGCTAGGTCGTGGAATTCCAGCCCATAGTAAAACATGAGCCCCCTCATGAAGGGATCCGTCGGGAAGCCTAAACCCCGACTGAAGTGAGACGTGAACACGACGATCTCGCCAGGCTCGGGAGTTGGGATAACTTGCCCTCGGGCAGGCAGCCTATGCGAAATCTCGTAGGTTAAATACCTGGCACCTCTCAGCTTTAGCACGTCCTCCTCCGTGACAGAGGAGGGCATCCACCGGCCTCGTAGATCAGGACCGGACATTGTCGAGGATCGAAGGTACCTGGATTCGGAGCCCTGGGTGTTGGAACTCAGGGAGAGGGGCGGATTCGATAGAGGATTGACTAAAAAGAACGGGCCTTGGTCTCATTATAAAGAGGAAGAATACCAAGAGCCGTCCCCGTGACCGTTTGGAACCCGCCTTCGATGGAGGGGGCGTGGCAACGGGCGCGGTTGGGTTACCCACGTCCGTATTAATGGGAATCCCGGAATAAGGGGAACACTATCTCGCTAAACATGCCAAGGAAACCGCCTCGCTAAACATGCTGAGGTGGAACAATAAAAACAATTCGAGTAAAGGCTTGGAAGTGGTGTGATGTTACGCCACAGAATACGTCAGCAGATTGATCTTGTGTAATATTATTCTCTCTACGGTGATATGTGGAATTTATTTTTGCAGAGCCGGACACTATCCTGGTGTTCACGATCTTCTATAAATTATTCGGAGGAGGAACCCGCCTTGCAATGCCGAAGAAAATATGCGCGCCGGACTCGTCGTCATTGAAGCCTGGTTCAGGGGCTACTGAGGGAGTCCCGGACTAGGGGGTGTCCGGATAGCCGAACTACCATCATCGGCCGGACTCCAAGACTATGAAGATACAAGATTGAAGACTTCGTCCCGTGTCCGGATGGGACTTTCCTTGGCGTGGAAGGCAAGCTTGGCGACAAGGATATGTAGATCTCCTACCATTGTAACCGACTCTGTGTAACCCTAGCCCTCTCTAGTGTCTATATAAACCGGATGGCTTTAGTCCATAGGACGAACAACAATCATACCATAGGTTAGCTTCTAGGGTTTAGCCTCCTTGATCTCGTGGTAGATCTACTCTTTTAACCCACATCATCAATATTAATCAAGCAGGACGTAGGGTTTTACCTCCATCAAGAGGGCCCGAACCTGGGTAAAAACATCGTGTGCCTCGTCTCCTGTTACCATCCGCCTAGACGCATAGTTCGGGACCCCCTACCCGAGATCCGCCGGTTTTGACACCGACAACGAGCCCTCCACATCCGACTCCTAGGGGGTGGGTGACATTTCCGGCTTCTTGCCTGCCATCGCCACCACCCGATCCAGGAGCCGCTTTTCGGCTGCAATTACGAGGGACTCGGCCAGCCGGCTACTATCCGCGGCGCAGGCGGCCGACTTCTTGTAGTCTCCAACTACTGTTAGGATTCCCTTGGTACTCGGCATCTTCATCTTGAGGTAGGCGTAGTGGGGGACCGCCATGAACTTGGCCAGAGCGGGTCGGCCAAGCAATGCATGATAAGGGCTCTCTAGGTCCACCACCTCAAACCAAACTGGCTCTCGGCGGAAATGATTCTTGTCTCCAAAGAGGACATCGATCTGGGTCTTGCTGATTGGTGAGCAGGAAAGGCTAGGGACTATGCAATGGAATATAGTCTGACTGGGGAGGAGCTGCTTTTGCTTGATTCCCAACTTCTCCATTGTATCACGGTACAGGATGTTTATGCCGCTGCCGCCATCTATCAAGACCCTGGAGAAGCAAGACGCCCGCCTTACCGTTGCAAGGGTTGCATCTAGGACTAAGGCGTAGGAACCGGGGGACAGCATCACTTTCGGGTGGTCGGCCCTGCTCCAACTGATGGGCTTTTCTGACCAGTGCATGAACTCTGGGGTGCTTGAGGCCACTGCATACACCTCTTGTTGTTGTTGCCGTCTGCTACGCCTATCATCGGCCACACTGGTGAACACGACATAGGCTCCGTGCTCCGCGGGATACTCATCTTGAATGGCGCCGACTGGTCGGGCCGCCAGCTGCTAGGGTGAAGGAGGCGGCGGACCGGCAGGCGGAGGAGGTAGGAGGCCATCTCCCTTAGCAATCCTGGTGAGCCAGTGACACTTCCGAGTGGTGTGATTGGATGGCTTCGCGCCACTGTGGAACTTGCAGGGAGCGTCAAGGGTCTGCTCATACGAGAAGGCGGGTAGCCAGTTGGGCTTGCCGCCCTTCTGACGCTTGGGCGTTGGCTGCCCCTCCGGCTGCTGATCCTCGACTGTCGCCACCTGCCTCCTATTGGAAGCCGGCTGGGTGGCCTTCCGCTTGCTGTCGCTTGGGGCTGTCTCCGACTGGTCTCACCAGCCGGAGTCCGAGGAGCTTGAGGTGCTACCTTGCCCGATGCATCGACTAAGATCTCCGCCTTCATGGAGGAGTCGGCCGTGGCGTGCTTGTCGGTGATGATTAGTAGTTCGTCGAGAGTTGCAGGCTCGTCGCAGAGAAGTCGGTGCTTGAGGAGGGTGCCCTCTCGGCACCCGGCGGTGAAGTATTCGACGGCCTGCACCTCGTGCACGCCCTCGCAGGAGTTGCGTAGCTCGGCCCAGCACGTGAGGTAGTCGCGAGTCGATTCGCTGGGCCCTTGGACGCACAAGGAAAGCTGCTGTAGCTTGGGAGGCCGCTTGTACATGCTAGTGAAGTTGCCGATGAAGGCCTCAGTAAAATCCACCCAGCTGTTGATGCTGCGGGGCTTCAGGCTGTTGAGCCATGTCCGGGAAGTGCCTTGAAGCATGAGTGGGACGTACTTCACAGCAACACGCTTGTTGTCATTCGCTATACTAACGGTTGTGGAGTAATCAACCAGCCAGTCCTCCAGCTTCACGGAGTCGGTGTACTTGGGTGTACCTCGCAGGAGAGTGAACCCTTTGGGGAAGGGCTCATCTCGGATTCGGGGGCCGAAGCAAGGCGGGCCCAACGCGTCTTTTTCTGCTAGCGCCAGGGATCGGTTGAGGTGATCGATCCGATGGCGGGCGTCATTCTCTCCGACTCCCTCTCGGCGGCCAAGGTGGTCGCCGAGTGTCGGGTGTATGACGGGAGGCGGAGTGGGGTGCCTTGCTCCACGAGGCAGAGGAGGCGGCTGGTTGCCTCGCCGCTCCACCGCATGAGGGCGGCCATCCTTGTCGCGCTCGATGGAGAGGCGCGTTCGACTGCAGCTGGCAGCCGGCTCGTTGCCCTTTCCTTCGCGGGCGCCACCAGTCGGCGTCCGGGATGTCGCCCCATGATCTTGGCGTGGGGGCGTCTCGTTGTTTCGTCGGGCTGGAACTTCAGCGCGGCAGGCGGCTTCGTGCTGCACGGCGGCCGCGTCTAGGAGCTGTTGGACTCGCTCCGTCATGTGGCGGCGCTCGTCGTCGTCGTATTTGTCCAGCTCATCCGTCACCGCCTGGTCGGCCCGGATGTTCTCTGCAGGCGTGGCATAGATGGGGCGCTCCGCCCCGAACATGTTGGCGACAGTCGCGCCATGCTGCCGAATCGTGCCGAGGCGGCTAGGCCCCTCAGGAGCCGGCGTGCCGACAACGGCCCGATCCATCTCACGTCGGTAGGAGTCTGAGAGACGACGCATGCTGGCCAGGCGGCCAGCGCTCTCGAGAAGCTGGATGCGGCATGTCTCCAGCACCTCAGCATCCGCGCCTTTTGGAATGGGCGCCGTTAGGTCGCGCAGAGTCGTGTCGAGGGGGTCTTGAGCAAGCTCGTCCGTGTGCTCTCCGCTGTTGATGATGAGCACCTCCATGACGGTGCTTCCGCCGCTGTGCTCGCGAGGAGGCGGCTCGTCGTAGACCACCATGTTGGTGGGGAACGCGTCGAGCGATGCCGTGTCAGAATCGACGATCATCGGATCGGTGGAGCCAACAGACTCCAGGTCCACAGCAGGCTCGCTGGTGACATGGAGCTGGTCGAGGAGGCTGATGAGGCGTCTCTCAGGGCAGCTGGTGCCCGCGTCGGAGGCCGGCTCGTCGGAGAGGTCGATTTCGCCGACGAGGTCGGAGAGGCGGCTCGCCGCGCAGGCGATCTCTGCGCCGTGCAGCGCGTCAGGGATGACGCCGTCAGGCGTGCTGGGCTGGCTTTGCTCGCCAGGAAGGAACAGGGTTCCTGTCCAGAGCAGATCTCCGGGAGACGGTGCACCTCGCCCCACGGTGGGCGCCAAATGTCGGGGGTTGGGTGCGACATATGCCAACGGATGGCTTATCATGGTGGAAGCGAGTAGAACGTCGCCGGTGCCTGGAAGCGGGATAGGGCGTAGACACGTATGCCGGCGAACTTTACCCAGGTTGGGTGGTCTCCGTGGAGATAATACCCCTACTCATGCTCTGCGGGGTCTCCGCATGATCACTAAGGCACTAGTGCTACAAGTCTCTCCTTGAGTTATGTCTAGAGGTAGGAGAAGGCATGGCTAGCTCTTCCCTGCCCTAGGTAACTGGCTAGTTCTATCAGAGTTGGAACCCTTTGCATGGGTGCCCTAGGGGGTTTATATAGGCCTACCTCCTAGGGGTACAATGGTAATCTGTCCGGGTGCTGGGCCTGACTGTCAGCGTCTCCGGCCTCCGGCTTCTCCACCGACCGTTGGGGCCCGCCGCCTGGTGGGCCCCGCCGTCTGGTGGGTGGCTACTCACTGTAGTCGTGCCATTGGTGACGAGGGCTTGGTCATCTTCAGCATGGCTATAGTCCCGCCGCCTGGTGGGAGATCACTGTAGCCACACCTGGTCTTATCAGCTTAATGGCATGCTTGCCTTGGGGCGAGGGACGGCTGCCTGCTGGAGGCCGGCCCTGCCCGAGTCCGACTGGTTGGGATTCCGCCGTCTTCTACGGAGTCTCTGCCTGATAGGGCCCGCCGCCGGCAGGCCGTACCGACAGGCCGTCGTGGGGAACAGGACTCCGCCTGCTCGGAGCGATGTCAGGGGAGACATGGCACAGTGCCCCGTCGTGCGGAGATCTCCGCTTGTACGGAGCACTGTAGCCACGCCTCCCGGGCGCCGGGGAAGACGTGCTTCACTGCAGCCATGCCCTAACTTGTACTCTCGAGGGGGGTTTGGCTGTACAGTCGCCACGAGGTGGCCGCCTGCTTGATGCCGCCCTCTTCAGAGGCCGGTGGGCAGGAACCGGCCACCCGCAGCGTTGTTGGCTGGGGTCGGTCGCCCTCTGGTAGCCGGCCGTTAGGCCAACTGGTCCCCAGAGGGTGGAACTTCTGCTTAGGGCCCAGCTAGGCGGAGCTGGCCCAGAGTCTTGATAAGTCCTGGGACCTGGGTGAGGCTACCCATGGCCCATTACTCCGACAACACGTTACCTCATCAACCGTATGCCCACTCCGGTTCTCAACAAGGACACACCTCTGTTTCGTCTGTTTCATGTTCAGCCCAATTACTCCTCCCTTCGGATTTTTGGGTGTGCTTGTTGGCCTAGTCTCCGCAAGTACAATGCTCACAAGCTTGAGTTCCTTTCCAAGATGTGTGTCTTCCTTGGCTATAGTCCTTTGCATAAGGGCTATAAGTGTCTTGACCATACCTCCGGTCAGATATACATCTCTCGTGATGTTGTTTTCGACGAGACTGTGTTTCCTTATTCCCAACCCAGCGTCTCGGTTGATCCCGCTTCTCTTGAACATGCCCTCACTTTTCCCTCTGATGAACCGCTTCCGAATGTCCATGTGCATAAATATGACTTGTCCTATTTGTCACCTAACTTGTCCTCTGCAGGTGCTATTGCTTTGAGTTCCCCTCAGGTACATGTTGCTGCTCCGCCGCCTCCTGATGAGCCCGACGTGCATTCTCAGGACGTGCATGTCCCGCCGCCCGAGGCAAGCACGGTTGCCTCGCCAGATGGTGCGACCGCGGATGTGGCTGGGTCACCACCCTCACCGGCGCGGCTGGGTCGCCACCCTTGCCCGGTGCGTCGCCCAGGCCACCACTTTTGCCTGGGTGGTCTAGCCCACCGTCGTCTCTCGTCCCGTGTCGCCTGTTGCTGAGGTCTCCTCAGTCGCGACACCCTCGGCCGAGCCCTCGTCGCCGCCGTCTTCTCCTACCGGCAATGCACCTCCGGAGCATGCTATGGTTACACGTCATCGTGATCATACGCGCCAGGAGAAGTCTTACACTGATGGCACGGTTCGGTATGACTCACCGCCGTGCCTTCTTCGCCGCGCCAGTTTCCCACCGTGATGCTCTAGGTGAACCTACCTGGCGTGCCACCATGTCCGAGGAGTTTGCTGCTCTCCGTCACACTAACAACTGGTTGTTGGTGCCTCGGCTACCTGGTGTTAATATTGTGAGCTACAAGTGGATTTTCAAAATCAAGCATCGTCCGGATGGGTCTGTTGATAAGCACAAAGCTCGCCTTGTTGCTCGCGGTTTCACTCAATAGCATGGGATTGACTATGGAGATACTTTTAGCCCGGTGGTGAATCCTGCTACAGTTCGCTTGGTTCTGTCTCTTGCTGTGTCTCGTGGTTGGAGCCTCTGACAGATTGATGTGAGCAATGCCTTTTTACATGGGTTCTTGGCTGAAGATGTGTATATGCAGCAGCCACCCGGGTTCGAGGATGCCACATATCCCTCTCATGTCTGCAAACTTCAGCGGTCTATTTATGGTCTCAAGCGGTTGCCCCGTGCCTGGTATGCTCGTTTGAGTCAGTGCCTTTCGCAGCTCGGTTTTGTTGCCTCCCGATCAGATGCATCTTTGTTCATCTTGTCTCAGGGTGCCATACAGATATACATGCTGGTGTACGTTGATGATATTGTGATTGCTGGCTCTACCCCCGCCGCGGTGCACCGACTTGTGTAGTCGTTGTCTGCTAGCTTTCCCATCAAAGATTTGGGTCGCCTCGAGCACTTTCTTGGTTTGGAAGCGTCATTTCATTCAGGGGTCATGACCTTGACGCAGAAAAAGTATGCTTTGGACCTTCTTCATCGCATCAACATGGAGAACTGCAAGGCTACTTCCACTCCGCTTGCTACATCCGAGAGTCTCTCACGTCATAGTGGTGCACTATTGGGTAGAGATGACTCCTTTCGGTATCGCAGTGTGGTTGGAGCACTTCAGTACTTGACCCTCACTCGTCCTGATATCTCCTTCGCAGTGAACAAAGTGTGTCAGTTCCTGTCTCAGCCAACGGAGGACCATTGGAAGCAGTCAAGCGTATTCTGAGATATGTCAAAGGTACGCTAGACATGGGACTACGGATTCGTAAGTCCAGATTTACTGGAGTGAGTATATTCACCGATGCAGACTGGGCAGGTTGTGTTGATGATAGGCGCACTACTGATGGTTTTGCTATATTTGTTGGACTCAATCTTGTATCTTGGAGCTCGAAGAAGCAACCCACAGTATCGAGGTCAAGCATCAAGGCAGAGTATAAGGCATTGGCCAATGGCGCGGCTGAAGCCACTTGGATAGACTCAGTTCTCATAGAATTTGGAGTCCCATGGCAGCACACTCCTATATTATGGTGTGATAACTTAGGGGCAATTTACCTGACGGCGAATCTAGTGTTTCATGCTCGGACTAAACACATTGAGATTGATTTCCATTTTGTGAGAGAATGTATAACTGCTTGTGAACTGGAAGTCAGGTTTATTTCTACAGATGATCAGTTAGCGGATGTATTTACTAAACCCGCTACTAGACAGATGCTAGACCGCTTTAGAACCAATCTGAATCTTGTATGTAGTTCAGATTGAGGGGGCATGGAAAGTAGGGTCTAGTATATTGTCCTTGTACACGTATTTGTATACGTATGTAATTGTAATTGTGATCATCTATATATTGAGACGTGAGGCTAGATGTTAACCACCCACGCAAAACCCTAAACCGGGTGTTTCAACTCTCCCGGCACTCCTCCAGCCCGATGCTGGCGTCCACCGACACGTTGTGCGTATCCGGGAGCTTGACTCCGCGCACCACAGCAAAACCGTCTGTGGTGCTCCTGCGGCCGTCGCCGGCATCCGGCGGAGGTCTCCCTCATGTACCACGCCGACGGTGATGCGTGGGCGAAGCCCTTGATGCATCTGTAGAAAGAGGTGGACGCCGCGTTCATCATGTCGCACAGGCCGAACGCTCCGCACCGGGCGTACGCGTCACACACGTCCCTCGGCTCGCTGTAGAAGTTCTTCCACGCCCGGCTGCTCGTGTCCCAGACCAGGCGCTGGATCGCGTCGGCGTCGGTCACCACCACGCACGAGAACAGCGCCCCGGCCTTGGCGTGGTAGGCGTAGGTGACCTCGCATGGGCTTACTGTCACCTGGTACGAGAACATGTCGGCGTACGACGCCATTTCCGGGACGCCGTTGTTGGTGTCTACCCCTAGCCCTAGCACTCACTGGAGCGCTCTCTGTCTCTCTGCTCTCTCTCACGATCAACCAAAGGAACAAGGAAGGGATACACAGCAGGTTTTTTCTTCCCAGCGCACGAACGCTGCTGCCGCACGTACGGCCTTTATACCTCGAGCACGAACTCGGCGCCAATCTGTTACAACGCATGGGGGCTACTTATACCCCGGGACTTGCCGGGCATGAACCCACGTCCCAGTCCACCATGCCGAGCGCCCGATCCGGCCCGCGCAGTCCACGCCCGCGACATGCACGTACATGTCCTGGTCATGCGCGCCCGCCTGGGATCGACTCCAACGCTCCTCCCCTGTTCTCGCCAACAGACGCTACACACACACACACGCACACTTGCCACGGACTCGCGTCCAGCACACTCACCGCACACGCACGCACTCGTACACCAGCCGGACTAAGCCTAGACAGTAGGCAGACTATGCCCGGTACATGGCAGTGGCTTATTTGCCCAACACACTCCTCCTAAGCCACGGCTTAGAGGAGTCCGCCATCCTCGATGCCGACGTCCACCAACATTGCCTGCTCCGCCGCCGGCGCCCTCCGCAGCTTGGGGCATTCCCTCTTCAAGTGGCCGCGCTCGCCGCAGCGGTAGCAGCGACCGCGCCAGTTGCCGCTGTTGCCCGGCGCCACGCTCGGGCCGTCGTCATCGTCCCGAGCTCTGCCGTGCCGACGCTCCCGCGCTGCCCACTTTGCCGCCGTCATGAGAAGCTTCTCCCCGCCACGCTCGCCGCCGTCTTGTCCACGGCACCAAACCCGCTCGTCGAACGCGCGCAGCCGCCCGAGCGCCTCGTCGAAGGCCATCTCCTCGATGACGCAAAACTGCTCGATCCCGGCGACGACGGGGAACAGCCGATCGGGCACCGTGCCCAGGAGCTTTTTCACGAGTTCCGCGTCGCCCAGCGTCTCCCCGAGATTCGCGAACCGCGCCGTCATCCCTGCCAGCCTCCCGGCGTACGCATCCAGCGCCTCGCCGTCCGCCATCTTGAGGCGATCGAACTCCCCGCGCAGCGTTGCCCGCCTCGCTGCGCGCACCCGATCGGGGCCGATGAACCTCACCTTCAGGGATTCCCATACCTCCCTGGCGGTGAGCTTCGTCGCCACCTGCAGCAGCACGTCCTCTGGTAGCCCGCCGAGAATCACTGCACTCGCCGTCTTGCACTTTTCCCGTTCACCGCCGCGTCGCCCGGCGCCACCGCCTCCCACAGAGTGTGGGCGTCGAGGATCGCCTGCGCCTTGATCGCCCACACCATGTAGTTGTCCGGCGTGAGCATCGGCATCGCCATTGACACCGATCCGCCCGCGCCGCCGCCGTGTGGGACGAGCGCCATGGTCGCCGGTGATCGCCTGAACCAAAACTCTGAATACCAATTGTTGGTGTCTACCCCTAGCCCTAGCACTCACTGGAGCTCTCTCTGTTTCTCTGCTCTCTCTCACGATCAACCAAAGGAAGAAGGAAGGGAGACACAGCAGGTTTTTCTTCCCAGCGCACGAACGCTGCTGTCGCACGTACGGCCTTTATACCTCGAGCACGAACTCGGCGCCAATCTGTTACAATGCATGGGGGGCTACTTATACCGTGGGACTTGCCGGGCACGAACCCACGTCTGAGTCCACCACGCCGAGCGCCTGATCCAGCCCACACCGTCCACACCCGCGACATGCACGTACATGTCCTGGTCATGCGCGCCCGCCTGGGATCGACTCCAACGCTCCCCCTCTTCTCGCCAACAGACGCTACACACACGCACGCCCACTTGCCACGGACTCGCGTACAGCACTCACCGCACACGCACGCACTCGTACACCAGCCGGACTAAGCCTAGACAGTAGTCAGACTATGCCCAGTACATGACCGTGGCTTATTTGCCCAACAGCCATTGAAGTGCACGCCGTTCCACGGCCCGGTGTGGTACTTCTTGACGCCGTTGTGCCAAAGCGCGTTCTCCGGCAGCGCCTTCGTCTTCGTGCAGCGCCACGACGTGATGTACCACTCGGCCCTCGGCCCCCGTCAACAGGTTCTTGCCGGCCTTCATGTCGGACAACAAGGTGTTCGACGGGTGGTCGAACGTCTGCCATAGGCGGGCACCGCTGACCTGATCGTGCGCGACAAGGTTCCTAGAGTCTAGCAGCTGCACCACCGCGGAAGCGGCGCCAGTCAAGTTCGTCGACCACGCGACCTGACCGCCGTCCATCAGGAGGAGCCTCCCGGCGTTGCCGAGCACCAGCATCACGGTTGGCCACCAAGCACACACTACCGGACTCGCGGGCTATGCCTACGACCCAGGGCCGTCGGCATAGGTCCTTTCCCGTCGGCATAGATCTATGCCTACGGTTGCCGTCGGCATAGCCCCGTCGGTGTAGATCAAGTCAGCGTAGATGTGTCAGACCGTCGGCGTAGTATAGCCGTCGGCATAGGTGCGTATGCCAACAGCCGTGGGACAGCCGTCGGCATAGTTTAGCCGTCGGCGTTGTTTTCCGTCTGACGGCAACGGACGGCGCCGTCAAAAGCGCTGGCGAGCCAGGGGACGACACGTGGCGCAGGTATGCCGATGGCTAGGCCGTCGGCATAGATGGAAATCTATGCCGACGACCTAGCCGTCAGCATACCTGCGCCACGTGTCGTCCCTTGGCTTCTCCTAGCGGCAGGGATATGCCTACGGCAAAGCCGTCGGCATAGATGGAAATCTATGCCGACGGCTTTGCCGTAGGCATATCCCCGCCACGTGGTGTGCCCTGGTAGCTCCTGGGCTTATATATGCCGACGGCTTTGCCGTAGGCATAGTTTTTTTCCCTGTTTTCTCTTTTTCAATTCATTTGACAGCATTTCAAAGCAGAATAATATGTAATTATGCAGAAATATGACAGTTCATCATCTAAACATACTCAAGTTCATCATCATCATTTAAACATAGTCAAGTTCATCATCTAAAGATCATCACCGGCGAAAGTTCATGAACATAAAAGTAGTGCAAGACATGGAACATCATAAAAGTTGGAACATGAAAGGCATGGCACGACGGCCGCATGCACGGAATCATCATCGACATCAAGCAAGACCACCTCCGCCAAAGCCACCACCACCACCAAGTCCACCTCCGCCAAAACCACCACCACCAAGTCCACATCCGCCAAAACCACCACCGCCAAGACCACCTCCGCCAAAACCGCCACCTCGACCACCATCACTCTACCAGATCGGAGTGACTGGGGTCGACGGAGCAGGAGTTGAGCCGCCGGTCCCCTACATGTTTGAGAGAAGATTCTAACGGTAAATATACATGATAGTGTTGAATGAACGAGAACTAGTTTCTCAGTAGTTAGACAAATGTACTAACCGAGCAGATGGCTGGCGCGCCACGGATCGGTGATGTGGCATCTATGCCGACGGAAGCCGTCGGCATAGGTGGTGGTCGGTGCGCCTCGGATCGATGCCATGATAAACGCATCTATGCCGACGGCCTCCCGTCTTGGCCGTCGGCATAGATCGGACGCCGTTAGCCGCACGTCACGAGCGGGATCGCCGGGCCCGCACCTATGCCGACGGCCCATGTATGCCGACGGCCGCTGTAGGCGTAGCTTGGGCTAAGCCGACGGCTCTTTTGGGCAGACGGGGGCCGTCGGCATAGCTCGGGATAGCCCGACGGCTTTGTTACGCCGACGGCCTGGACATGGCTGTCGGCATAGCCCAAACTAGGCCGACGGGGGCCGTCGGCATATATATGGCCGTCGGCATCGGGCCCTGTTCCGGTAGTGACACGGCGTCCTCCGACACGGAGAACCATATCCCGAGGTACCTCCGCGCTGGCAACCCAGGAGAGAAGAATTCCATGGTGAACGACCCACCGGCAGAGACAAGTGTCTCGCCATCGGCGACGTCGCCGCTGCTGTCGAACATGTCTGCGCCGTAGGCTGGCGTTCCGAGATGAAAGTGAAACAGGAACACGCAGAATAGGAGGAGGAGAGAGCCTCGGACTTGGCTTGCAGCTGAGCTCATGAGCGGTCGATGCTTCTTCGTCTTGGCAGTCGAAGGTCATGCAACACTCCCGCGACTGCACCGAGATTGCTGCTCAAATCGGTGCTCTCTAATGGTTTTCAAGTGGCAGCAAAAGGTCAAACGGTTGACAACTTCACACTGCCCTCTTTGCTGACGGAGGAAGATAACAATGATCAGTACCTAGTTTAACATGAACTAACAGAGTAAAACGTATGTGCATACGGCGTACGAAGGGCACAGTAGACAGTAATATATGCGTGCTTGTGATGCAAGCCATAGAAACACCTTTTATACAAAGTTTGAATTACATATTTGCATGCACCAATGTTTGACTTCATTGCTCCCTTATGATTATCTGTTGTATCTATACTTATCTATACTATACTTATACTCCCTCCATTGTCTGAGATTTGGAAATAGGTTTTATACCATAGGAGAAATGCTAATTTTTTTTAAAAAAAATCAATGTATATGTACAGTAGTATTGTTGGCCCACCCTGGTTCAGTCGCCTAGCTCCGCCACTGTCTATACTTATACTCCCTCCATTCCATATTCTAATGCGCATAGATTTTTGACCTTGATTCCTATATGTAGTGCGCATAAGCTGATTTGGACCAAAGTAGCCCTTGGCTGGTTCATAGGAAAGCAGCAGCAGATGCCCACATGCTGTGACAGAGCTAGCAGGGGGAGGGCATTTCCTGTCCAAATGAGAGTGCCAGCTCAAGCATTGGTATAAACGCCATATACAAAGGCGCATTACAAAGTGGAACAGAGGGAGTACGAGCAAATGTAAATTCCCCTAACGCCACATAACAAACTATACACAGAATAATCAGGACCCTATGATCAAATCAACTTAAACACATCCTATCGTCCATATAATGCCAATAGTCTGTCAATTAGAACAACGGCTTAGATCAAATGTTGTGCCGAGCAGACGTCGCGTCTACCAATCGGTCAAGCTTTCCGCGTCCCCGATCCCGGCGGCCCCGCCCACAGCTCCCTGGTTTTCATGTAAATTCCATCTTAATCGTGCCTCCCTGACCCTCGAGAAGAATGGATCCACATGTTGCGCCGCTGCTCCTCTTTTCCCCTCCTCCCGTCCGCTTCCCCAGATCCACCCCGAGTCGACCCCGCCTCCGTCGCCACCCGCGCTCTTGCAAGCCGCCGCCGACCTCCTCTGCCGGTCAGCCGTGCCCAGCGCCCTCCTCCCTTCTCTCTGCATCTCCTCACTAATCTCTCTCCCTCTCTCCATTCCCACACTGCAGATTGCCATGGCCACTGGAGGCTGGGGAAGGGGCCGGCGGGCCGCGATGGCCCAGGGAGGCATGGAAGCCATTGGAGGTGCCAGCGAGGCCGAGGTCGAGGTTAATGAGCCTAGCGGCGGCGGCGGCCGGGTGCGCGTCGAGCGCCGGCAGGACATCCTCGGTCCAGCAGTACAACTTGGAGAGGTCGAGCGCGGTGAGCTCGGGGCAGGCCTAAAGCAGCGACTCGAGATCCGAACAGTCCAGGAGGTCGAGGACCTGCTGGTGCCAGCTTACGACCTTTGATGCTACGGAGCGTGGCTGGCGAGCATGGAGGGGCCGCGGCAGTAGACGGCGAGGTCGGACACGACGGGGAAGTAGGCAGCGAGGTGCGCCTCAACGAAGGCGTTCGGTTCGGCGATCTCCTCCTGGTGGAGCAGGAGGTCGTTGGAGAGGAGGAGGCGGGCGCCCCTGCGACGCGCGAGGCCGATGAGAGCAGCGGTGTCCCCACAACGAGGTCAATGAGAGGTCGAGCCGCTCCAGCATTGGGAAGCAGAAGGTCAGCGGGAGCAGCAGGAAATCGGGCATCCTCTCGGGTCCCTGCGCAAAGCCATCGCGCCCGCTCCGCCGCCAGCAGCCCGTGGATGCCATCGGGGCACGCGGCTGTGATCAAGGATCGCCCAGGAAGCCCAGGATAAGATGTGCACAAACTGAACAATAAGGAGTGGACAACCAGGAGGAGAACGACATCACAGGTCTGTACCACCACCCCTGAAACTTCCTTTCTCCCCTTCCCTTTGCTAAGTCCAGCGCATGTACACCCACCTGCAGTAATTCCTCTCTTCTTTCCATGTTCAGTTGCACATCTTATTTATGTTCTTGCTTTTTTTTCATATGTCTACTACGTACAGACAGTACATGTATTCTTTTCTTCTACTCCCTCCGTCCCATATTATAAAAACATTTTTGACACTAGTGTAGTGTTAAAAACGTTCTTATATTTTGGGACAGAGGGAGTACCATTCTATGTTGTATAATCTTTGTTAGCAAATGCTCCAATTTTTGTTATGCAACATGTGTAGAAAGAGGAAAAGGATGCTCAGGGCATGGATGAGAAGGCTAAGCAGCAATTTTGCATCCCGTTCAGAATTCCATAACAGCAGTTGATCCGTCTTTTATTGGTTAATAACTATTGATTATTGTGAATGCAATGTTAATTTTCCAGAAATTGTTTAACGAATTACTGTGAACATGACCCTTTGCAGGATGATTTTCACACAACCTTGTGATCGATGGCTGCGGCCGAGGTGATCGATGGCTGCTATATCTTGTCATGTAGAAATCAGGCACAACCCATAGCCTGCGTAGCAGTTCTCTTTACATTTTTGAGCAGATGGGTTGTTATGCTTCTGTACTATCTAACTTCCATCCCCAAAATAGTTGGTAGATGACTATTGTATTGACCATGTTATTAAGGGTAATGTGCATAAGACATTAGTGAATTAACTTGTACCCTTGCCTTGCTTGCTAAGTTTGATTATGTTAGTAATTCCGCATTTCAAGTTATGTGTTGTTGATTCCATATACTCTTCATGACTATTCAATGGACACTACTTTGTAAGCTAAACATTATTATTTGATTATGCAGTGTTTTGTTTCAGGAGCTACTTATGGTAGTACTACGGTAAGTTGATGTGAAATCCTCCGGTCTTGTTATCTAGGTAGATGTATTTACATCTATATATTCTGAGGTGATGTGAAATCCCACAATTTTTGCTATGTAGGTAGTCAAAATATTTTCAGTCTGCATACTTGTACAAGCATTTTTTTTAACTCAAACTTGTATAAGCATCGCATCTAGGATATTTTGAGTTTCTTCTCAAAAAACATATTACATGGAAATAGTTCGTTTGATGTTGATGTTGTACCAATTTCAGTATGAGGTGATATTACGGGCACTATGAAGTATAAATATTGAAGCTATTGTTCCTTATCTTTTTTTTGTATTCTATTAGCTTAAGCTTACACTTTGTGACTGACTGCTCAATGAAATTTCTTCTGATTTGTTGTTGCAATGAGAGAAAATAACAACTAAATACAGTGCAACATGGAGTACTTGGACCAGTTTATCTCTCGGACCCTAGGTTTGTAATATGTGACATGTACTCTATGGATGTTGCCTGGTGTGTGGACTTTATATTAATTTAAAACCGGATGCTTTTTGCGTCTTCATTTAAAAAAACTTGGACCAGTTTATAAGATACCAAATGTTGGACAGTAGACATCTATTTCCTATCAATGTTTTCTACTAACATACATAGTTGTGATAGTGAATGTTTCCTGCTCCATATTGTTTCTTCTTCTCACAAATCCAGATCAATATATCATATCATTCCCTATTTATGTTAAGAAGAATTTGGTCTTCATTCTAAAAGGATTGCAAGGGTTTCTTACTAGCTGATCCACTGAAGTCTTGCTGGTGTGCTTTCTTTAAGTGAATTTTAAACACTACATAATAGTGAGTAAGAAAATAGCAATGTACTTTCCCGCTGATGCTATTGCTCTTGTAATAAAATTGGCCTACATTCTTTTTGGAAACCTGTACTCTATGGGGGCTGCCTGATATGATGATCTTTTTAGTTTCTGAAATTAAGATGATGTGATTTGGGAGGAATATATGTGTACGCATTGTTGTTACATTGCATGAGAGATAATTGTGATAATTTTGTATTGTGTATACTCTGTTCTACGTAATTAGATTCTCAAAGGGGTGTTGCCATTAAACTTGCTTCGTTGTTCTATTTTTTTTGTAGAAATGCATCCATTCATGCTTACTGAATGAACTCATGTAAATTGTTGTTCATTACTTCAGGTGTGCACCGAGCATACATGATTTTCTTGAAAATAAAAATTTGAACGGTCCATGATCAAACCTTATTAGATAGAAAAAAAGTGGTTTACAAATGGGCAAGTAGTCTAGGCGAACTAGGGCCTGATGTCGAAAAAAAAAACTAGGACTGGGAGCCCAAGTCAAAAGCCCGTCAAACAGAGTTCGGGCAAAAGGAAAACCGGGTGCCATGTGTGGCTTTCTGTTTTACACGATGTTATATGTATCCCCATGAACAGTAACATTTAATGAAGGGTGCAGATCTAAAAAAAAGTTGCTTCAGGAGACAGAATCGGAGATGCAGCCGGCTGCCCTCCAAACTGCAATTTTCTCCCCGACTAGGTCCAAGACCTTGTCAGCGCTGCTGGCCAAGTGATCAAAAACCCTGGAATTACTTTCTTTTAGATCCTCCAGTGCAGCATTGAAAATAACAATTGCCCGAGTTTGGATCATATCTAACTAGAATGACATGGACACTGTTCCATTGGCAAGTTTTGTTTTGTTTTCTAGCTAGAACATGATACCTACACAAGCGGTCAAGATGATAAATATGCGGATTTTTTGGGGTGCATTAGTAGAAATATGCTCAATCTCGAACTTACTTTCACATTAATTTTGTTATATATGGATCAAGAGCCGTTGACCAAATGTTGTCTACGTGTGGTACTTAAGGGTCAATCTGTGGGACGAAATTGACTAAGGTAGGTGATGTGTTTTTGTTAAATCTGTATGGTTGAGATGTCCATTGAGATATGGTGCTCATATGGAATAACTATATCTGCGAAATCTATATTTAGTTCGAATTAATATTTGAAATAATTGTGTCTTAACTAGGATGACCAAGGATTTTTTTTTATGATTATACATGTGTTGCACGTGCACGTTTAATAGTATAACAAGGCAAACAAGATCAAAAATCCTAACCTGTCTCATTCTCGCCCCTGTCGAGGGCAGTGGCGGAGCTAATCAATGGAGCTGGGGCAAAATACAAAGGGATGTGGTTTATGGGCATTTGCCCACTAAAACTGATGATTAGTTCTCCATCTTCTTCTATAATCAAAAGGGAGTTTCTAGGCAGAGCCCGGGCAGCAGCCCAGGGTCGCCGGGAGGTGGCTTCACCATTGGTCGAGGGTGCTCCTCGGCAAGGTTGGGCCGACCCCAAAGAAGGCGGCCGCGGGGCACTGGTTCTCCTCCGCCGCGGCTCGGGACTGCTGGCGATAGGGCGCGATGCAACATTTTGGAGGCACTTAAGTGTTTACTAGTAACATTCTATATATGTAGACTATTATTTTAAAGATTATACTGAGGGCCCCTCGTTTTAGTCTCGCCGTGGGCCCCATAATCTTAGGACCGACCCTGTCTTGGAACCTGTGGGGCGGCCCATGGCTTCTAGGTGGTAGTGACTGTCCGCGGCCATGCAGATGGCGTGACGATCAGGTCTGATATGTTGGGCGGCCGTGACATCAGTGTCGTCCACGGTCGATCCAGCGTGGTTGCACTAACTCAAGTCTAGACGGCTTGGTGGTGTTCATGCAAATATGGTCAACTAGATGGTGGTGGCTTCAAACTGTACTGTAACAACCTCCTACGGCTCTACGACGGCCATGATCACCGAAAGGCCTTCAAGAAGGTTTATCTCTCTAGATCCGGTGGTTGACTTTGATGGTGACATGGATGAAATCTCGACGCATGAGGATGGTTGTGTAGCGGCGATGGTCGCACATCACAGGTAGTTGCTGGGATCATGAAAAAGTGATGGCTACAACACATGAGTGATTTCGATGGTGATGCTGTCATGGACCCGGTCTCGAGCTCTGGGGAGGAAGCCTAGGTCTGTCCCAAATTGGTTATACCTGGCAATGCCGTGTTCTTTACGCCGTTACCTTCTCGAAGGTTTTGCTTGGATATGCTAGGACTAACTCTTCAAGGTGAACACCTAGATTCATGCCTTGTGGTTGGATCCGGTGATGGCGTCACTTGAGTGTTGTTCCCTTGCTGAAGAGGTTGTTGTTCAATAATCTTGTCGTTTGTGTCGTGTCATGAGATGATTGATACGGATATGATCATTGTTGCAGTTTGCAATCGTGGATCTGATCACTTTGGGTATTTTTCCTTTTTTCTCGTCTACACATAACTTTGTTTTATATGACTTTGCTAGTTGTTGACATAACTTTGTCTTATATGACTTTGCTAGTTGTTGGCGTATTTGTGTGTGTGTGTGTGTGTGTGTGTGTTGGTGTTGGTTGTGTGCATTCTAATCATGCAGAGGCTGAGTGTGTGCTCATCGTACTTGTATCCTCTTGATAACAATATGTCTACTCTTTAGTGGTGAGACTGGGTTCTTCTTTGTTTGTTAACGATATTTATGAAAGGAACTAAGTTATCGAATTGCTGCATTAAATAAAATGGGTTTCAATAAATAATGTACATATTAAATTTTCGTATATATTGATGAACCAACCAGTTAAATAATAATAATATATTTTGTTAAAACATAGTTCAATGAAATGTGATAGTTGACATCATGTTGGATTCTATACTTATTTTTCCTTTGCATGTTGTGTTGCGTATGTTTCTACGAGCCATGGAGCATAATTACAAAGTTCCTTGTGACAATATCTAATGGTAATTTCTGTTAATCCAGCCACAGCGCATATATCTACAAAACAAAAATTGTTTTTGTTAGAAAATATCCATCGCATGCAAAGAATCTATACAAATAAAATACTATACAATGAAAATATACTACCTTTAATAGCAACCTTGTCACATGGTTCCTTGGAAGATTCAGATACTAAATATATTATTGTTCCAGCTATTGATATAGCATTCCTTCTGCACAAGTAATAGATTTATTCAATATACAATTGCAAAATGTAAACATGTTTGTTGGGAATATTAAATTATCTAATTCCACAATTGACACCCTTCGATTATTAATTTTAGTTTCACTTTTTTGTGCATGTATGAATATATTGATTAAGTAATGTAATTACGCATCTGATAATAAATACCTTATATCAAGTCTCTGCACTCGATTTGCTGCTTCTTCTGCTGCTTGAATAGCTTTGTTTGACATTCCAAGTGTTGAACAAAAACGTCGCTACAAAGTGTTAATTATAGGGTAATTTTTTTATTGAAACTATTAACTTGAACACATTTATATTCTGCTACCTTTTATCAAAAAATGAACTACTAGGCGTACTTCATAAAAATGTTATGATGTAACAAAGTAACTATGAAAATACTTACCACGAGATCCCTAGGACGAACACTACTGATTTCCATGCATTCGCCTTTCTTCTCTTCAATATGGTGTACTAGTAAATCTTTTGCTCGAGAAACTTCTTTTTTTGTAACTCCATTAGTGACGATGCAAATCTCTATTTTTTAGATAGAAATGAAGAAGTTTATTGATAATATATGATAAAACGTTCATATATTCCTACAATAGTTTTCATACCTTTTATAGTTCGAGCCTTATTAGCTTGCCTGCATGCTACGTACAAGCAAGCAGCACAAAGAGAATGTTTCTTCCTTATATTAAATATCTTAAGATCATTTGCTTTCATGTATAAACTTGTTGCTTGAAGCTTTATGTTATCCACAATGCCCAACCTAAAAACAATGTGGTTAGTTC
Source organism: Triticum aestivum (assembly GCF_018294505.1). Lineage (NCBI taxonomy): Eukaryota > Viridiplantae > Streptophyta > Magnoliopsida > Poales > Poaceae > Triticum > Triticum aestivum. The sequence goes on along the minus strand of NC_057798.1, from coordinate 716,864,555 downwards.
ACTTAGTTTTGTGCTACACTTCTTATTTGAATTATCTTAATTTTTGTTGTGCGCTATATTATAATTATAACAATTAACTTTCAACAAGTCAAAATAACAAATATATTAGTAAAAAAATAACCATCTTAAAGTTCACATGTACACATAAAAGTTCATTCCAATATATTAATATGACAATCATATTAGTGAAGAAATATTAAAAATCATATTAGTAAAAAATAAATTTGAACTAAATGTACATAAGAATATGAATTCACCTGTCAGCCATATCACCTATATAGTGAATTGCATTGTCGGCTTGATGGGAAGAAAAATCAACAGACTTCTGTATATTGCCGCGAAAAGATTTGTGGTGATCAAATATGTTTTTATCAAATCTCATAGCAGGTGTAGAATTATGCCTTGATTTCAGATTATTTGGGGATTTCACTGTAGAAATAGGGTCATAATTATCATCTTTTGATGCTAAAGGGGTGAATGTACGCCAATCATCTTTCTCATCAATGTAATGACTATCCAATACAAGGCCGCATTCTGAGCATATGGTGTCTCCAGTTGCGCGATCGAATACTATCACTGTGCTAATGTTACAATCTTTACAGTATGATGATTCCATTAGAATGTGTGGTTATGAAGAGGCACAGTTTGAGTACGTTGGATACCTAGGAAACCACTAAGAATATAACCAAATAACAACTACACTAATGCTTTAATGGCTTGTGTGCTATTCCACATTTATATGGCATTTAGCCAAAATGTTTGAAGCATGACTGTGAATAGTAGATATTTTGTTAGACCCACTTAACTAGAAGGTGGTTGTCTCGTTGACAACAAAAGTTTATTTGCAGTTTGGTAGATTATGAAAGTTTGTGTCAGATATTTCAAGTTAGCTAACGTAGAAGTTTAGTTGAAGTTGTAAATTAAGTGAAGAAATTTCATTAAGGTACAAGACAATAATATTAAAGGGTAACCAATTTTTTTGGCTATAAATCAAAATTTAACAAAGATTCTGCTAGAAGAAATTGAGTGAAATCCAATTGTAGCATGTATTATCAGCACTTCAGCTTAACTTCCATGTTGTACCCTTGCAAAGTTGAGCATTGTTAACTCAAATTACACATGCAAGGAATTAACATATTGTTTAAGAAGTTGAGAGGGACTGAATAAATTTAGTACGAAAGAAGAGTATACGTTGTTTGCCATGTATCAACAGTAGTTTTGCTTACGTGTGCATGAGTTGAAGACTGTTGGTTTTATAGATATGTCTATTGCGTGAACAGAGGCCTCTCACACCCATTATCTTTGATTGCAACTTTGTTTGTTTTTTTGTTAATGTAGAGGGACAATACTTAATCTATTATGTCTTCATTCATGTAGTCATCTATTATGTCCTCATGTAGCCGTAAAGCCCGTGTTAAGTATCTAAAATAGGGAGTACAAGCCCTCAATAATCAACATATCACAACACACATTTGAGTTTTATTTTGAGATAGGACAAACTTTCCTATTAGACCTGACTAAGGAAAATAGAAACAAATCATATTTTTTAGTTCTACATAACTTTGCCTTAAAAATCTTAACTATTACATCTACATGGCGGTAACTAAATAGAATGCACTCTCTTTGTTTCTTTTTTACTTTGCATATAAGATTTGTCTGATTTGGGATGCTACGGGGATCGTGCAGTAGTTCAAGTGATGTGATGGCTGCAGAGGTCCAAGTCAAGCTGCCATCTTCCCACGCTGGACATAGTGAGGTTCAGAATGCTATGAGTGTGGCTTTTTAGCTCCCATGTAGGTGTATCCTCTATCCTCACCATTCTGATGGCATCGCGATCCAGGTGTGTACAGAACTATGTCAGCGATAGTCTTTTACGCAAAATAACATAAGCATGAAGGAAATATGCCCTAGAGGCAATAATAAAGTTGTTATTTTATATTTCCTTATTCATGATAAAGGTTTATTATTCATGCTAGAATTGTATTGATCGAAAACTTAAATACATGTGTGAATACATAAGCAAATATCATGTCCCTAGTAAGCCTCTACTAGACTAGCTCGTTGATCAAAGATGGTTAAGGTTTCCTAACCATGGACATGTGCTGTCATTTGATAACAAGATCACATCATTAGGAGAATGATGTGATGGACAAGACCCACTCGTTAGCTTAGCATAATGATCATTCAGTTTTATTGCTATTGCTTTCTTCATGTCAAATACATATTCCTTCGACTATGAGATTATGCAACTCCCGGATACCGGAGGAATACCTTGTGTGCTATCAAATGTCACAACGTAACTGGGTGATTATAAAGATGCTCTACATGTATCTCTGAAGGTGTTTGTTGAGTTGGCATAGATCGAGATTAGGATTTGTCACTCCGAATATCAGAGAGGTATCTCTAGGCCCTCTCGGTAATACACATCATAAGCTTGCAAGCAAACGACTAAGGAGTTAGTCACGAGATGATGTATTACGGAACAAGTAAAGAGACTTGCCGGTAACGAGATTGAACTAGGTATGAAGATACCGACGATCGAATCTCGGGCAAGTAACATACCAATGGATAAAGGGAATTACGTATGTTGTCATAACGGTTCGACCGATAAAGATCTTCGTAGAATATGTAGGAGCCAATATGAGCATCCAGGTTCCGCTATTGGTTATTGACCGCAGAGGTGTCTCAGTCATGTCTACATAGTTCTCGAACCCGTAGGGTCCGCATGCTTAACGTTCGATGACGATATAGTATTATATGAGTTATGTGATTTGGTGACTGAATGTTGTTCGGAGTCTCGGATGAGATCACGTACATGACGAGGAGTCTCGAAATGGCTGAGAGGTAAAGATTGATATATAGGACGATGGTATTCGGACACCGGAAGTGTTCCAGAGGGTACCGGGTACATATCAGGTCACCGGAAGGGGTTCCGGGCACCCCCGGCAAAAGATATGGGCCTTATGGGCCAAGAGGGAAAACGCACCAGCCACAAGGGGCTGGTGCACACCCCATATGGGCCGGCCAAGGTGGAGAATGAAAGGGGGAAAGGGGAAAGGCAAGTGTGGATTAGGATTCCCACTTCCTTCTCTCTCCCCTCCTCTTTCCTCCCCCTCCGACAAACATGGCAGGGTGGGCGCGGCTAAGGGCAAGAGCCCAAGTAGGATTCGGTACTACTTGGGGTGCCCCTAGGCCTTTCCCCTCTCCCTCCCACCTATTTATATGAGGAGGGGGCGCCCAGAACACAACAGACAATTGCCTAGCCGTGTGCGACGCCCTCATCCACAGTTTACACCCCTAGTCATATTCTCATGGTGCTTAGGCGAAGCCCTATGAGGATCACTTCATCATCACCACACAACGCCGTCGTGCTGACGGAACTCATCTACTACATCGACATCTTGCTGGATCAAGAGGACGAGGGACGTCATCGAGCTGAACGTGTGCAGAACTCGAAGGTGTCGTACGTTCGGTACTTGATCGGTCGGAGCTAGAAGAAGTTCGGCTACATCAACCGCGTTGTCAAACACTTCCGCTTTCGATCTACGAGGGTACGTAGACATACTCTCCCCCTCATTGTTATGCATCTCCATGGATAGATCATTGCGTGTGCGTAGAATTTTTTTTTGTTTTCCATGCAACGTTACCCAACAAAGCACCTATGCATTAGTGGATTGATTAGAAAAAGAATTCTCTCTTGTTTTAATTAAGAAAATTAATGTTAGTGATAGGTTCTCAGATATTGCAACGTCAATGTTAGTACACGTATGTCGGGAGGTTCGTCCATTAATTCAGAGATAGGTTGTTAGTTGTTACACAATAATGGATGCACCTATGTGCATCTGTCGACTGATTTTTTTGGGAAGTCTTAGCGACTCCACGCAGATCTTGTTGGATTGAAATCCAATGGTCACCCCTCTTCTTCGTCGTCTGGCAAGTGCTATTGTTCATCTTCTACCTTGTGACATACGCAATTTCTTTTCTCCGCCTCTTCCCTCCTCTCCACATGCCTCACCCCTGTTCCAGCCCTCGTCGGTGACCCTGCTGCCAGCCATGGCGTCACCATGTCGAGATCAAGCGATGTTTAATCAAAGAAGGAATCAAAAGGAATAGCCCCCATCCTCGTCCACACCAATGAAGCTTAATTGTCGACTACATCGGCGACACCGCAGCTAACCATGTTGTCCCTGTTTCCGACAAGGTCCTGGCATGACCTCTTTTAGATGCATCGACTGCTTGCATCATCCTGGTCTTGCCTCGGGCTATACACTGTTACTCACAAGTAGAATAGACTTACAAAATTTTAGTTTTCAGGCAACTGATAAAGAGCTGAAGCGTACGATAATTTGGCTTGCCAAAATGCATGGTTTGTTGACCTGAGGATCGACTTCAGAAAGACCCCCCCCCCCATAAGTGATAACTAAAATTCCTATCCTTCCCTTAGCCAAGGGCTCTCGTAGTTTCTTCTTCTTTGTGTTTGCTTTGTAATCTCTGCCGCATTGGCAACATAATAGTGTGAAAAGAAAAATAGAACAAGTTCATAACCCAACGAGAAACAAAGAACATGGAAATAAATTATTGCCATGTGTAGTGTGAAGTGCAAACTCTCAAGACAATTAAGCCGTAGATATGACCGTCTCTTTCTCACAACAATGAGAGCTTGTAACAATATAAAGAGTACTTTAGCACACCAATTGGCTAAAAGTTTCAAACTTCCAACATAAAAGAGTTAAATACATTGGATGTGCCTCAACTTGCTTGCAAGGTCAGCTTGGTGTCTAAAGTTAACACAAAACTGGTGCTAGAACTTGTCCGGCCATGCAAATACGGTGCCTCCTTCCATATTCGAACAAACACCAGCCCACGTGGTAGTGACCTCTAGTTAGTGGCTGAGAGCAGGAAAGTGTTGGGTGATTTTTTTATAGAAACCCACTCGTATTTTATTTAATCACATAGAATAGATCTGAAATATATTGTGTGCTAGTGAGAAATAACATGGAAAAGCAATCATATAGGAGGGGTTTCAAACGTGGAAGCTCTTGGCCAAATACGGCTCGATCTGTCCACTCGGCTGAAATATGACATGCATTTACCTATTAACTACAATGCTATGTAGACACTTTCCATGCATTTCTCTGCAATTTTCCTTATGCATTATCTATCGGTTTTACTCTTATTATTTCGAGAGAAGTGCATTTTCAGATTATTTTTTTCAAAACTATCACTATTTTTATAGCAAATTCAGAAACTATAGCACCCAATGCAAAAAAAATTCAAAACTATGACCCCGTCGGCCTCGTGTGGGCCGAAAAGGGAGTTTTCGGCCAGGATTTGGCCGAAAAGGGCTTTCGGCCATGGCTTGGACGAAGAGGTGCGTACCTAGGCCGAAAAGACCTTTTCGGTCAGCAGTAGGCTAGAAAAGGCCTTTTTGGTCAGCAGTAGGCCGAAAAGTCCCTGGGCCCTACCTTTTCACGTTAACAGGTGGCCGAAGCTGCATGGCTCCAATCTTCGGCTTATGTTAAGCCGAAATGAATTTTTTTTTAATTTTGGCTTATGAATACTGTGCAACCATTGCCCATCTTAGACATTGAAAAAAAATATTTTTTTCGTGCAACCCTTTTGAAAGAACATGCGGTGCCCCCATGTTTGGTTTTGGTAATTGATGACAAACTCTATGGACTAATGGTTGCCTTGAGTTATATTTGAAGGATTTGTCCGTAGGCTTTTCTTGAAGTCCATGTGTTGGTTTCAAGGAGTTTATG